>NC_056737.1:1697710619-1698010619 GCF_019279795.1 Protopterus annectens | reverse complement strand
TAACAGCAATGGCAGCCCCTAGCATTTCTTTGTCTCAGTAAAGCTTTTTCAGTTTTCACATCTATTAGCTTACTGCAGTGTCTGTTGTGAGAAACATAATGGACTGTTGTTTGTAGAGTTTTAAGTGCTAAGCTGGGCTGGGCTAGTGTACTGCCTGTGTAATTGCCTGATTCTGATTGTTTTTACCTGCTAGCTCTGCTAGTACTCCCTGGTAGCTTCCTACTATTTGTTGTGCTTCCTTTTTCCTTTCTGTTTCCTCGGGGGGGGCACCGCGCACACAAGCGCAAACACACATACAGCAGCTAACACGCATGCACACATGCTTACACGGACTAAAACTTGCTTATTCAGGTTAAAACGTGCGCACACCAGCGCAAACATGCTTACAATTCTTTAAACAGCCTTATACATGCTTACTCCGGCTTAAACACATGCACTCATGCTTACACACGTGCACTCTGTTTTACTCGGGTTTACACGCGTGCATATCCACTCAGCAAGAAACTTTGGTGTTATCCATGGCATACGCCTTCCATTTCTTGCCTTTCTCTAGCCTACCTGTTGACACACCTCTTTCTATGATGTGTGAATGACAGCTGACACATGGCACTCTGCTCCAATGAGCTTCACTTCTTTCATACATACCCCCATCATGATGTCACCTATCTTCTACTCTGTTACTCCCCATATCCTACTCCTACACTCCACTGACTGTGCTCATTTGCTATGTAAACTTGCGATTCACTATCCTAATGCTCATTTACATAGGATTGCCTACTAATGCTTGGTTACATGTCTTAGACTGAGCTTCCTCCCTTAGCAACCTCTACTAGGTGGCCATGTTGTCTTCAGCCTGCCATTCCCTTGCATTGTACATTAACAATTTCAATAAAATCCACATTTGTGGGTTTTAATTTTTAGTATTCTGGGTTTTAGAGTGCACCCTGTTTGCACAGCGCTGCGCTATGCTTAAACATCGGAAATCGGCGAAAAAAATAAAATATTATTATTTTCATATTGCATCAGGAAACATTTCACATGGCCATATAATTGGCCATTGGCATGCTTCCTGCACTGGATGCAACCTTTATTTGGAGCTGTCATGGCTCCGTTTTGCTATTTGCAGAATGGTACTCAGTTGTCAGCTGAGTACATTTCTGCAAATAACACTGCTCTTACTCAGACAGGTTCAGGTTTCCTGAATCACAAATCTACCTCATTTGCATGCCTGTAGTTGAGGTAATTTGCATATCCCAGCCCTGTCCATGTAAGAGCCATTTTAGGAGCTCTCTTACACGCCCCTACAGGCTGTTCCTGGATCGCTCGTCGGACATGATGGCTGCATGGAGTCTTACTCTACTCTAAGACTCCGTGCAAGCCTTCGTGAATCTGGCCCATAAGGTTTTGTGGCTTAAAAATATCACAATCTTACATGGAGTTCAGTTAGCATGAAAGTGCTAAACATCTCAAACAAATTTAAGAATAGGACTGTACTTTCCCACTCTGTCAAGACTTATAGAACCCATTGCATTGTCAGACAAGGGGTATTAGAGTTCAGAAATAAATGTGCATGCAGTACACAAATAAACAAAATCTTTATCTTCAGACTGTTTCAACTGGAGTGATTATGAGACCCACAAGATGATTTTCAGTTTTCTGTAATAAAGGCCATTTCCTGAGGTCACAGGAGCTGTGCAAGATGAGGATGTGAATAAAGCATTAAAGAAAATAAATGCAGTATATGCTGCATCTTTATTATCCAACAAAACTCACTAAACAATTGATTTGGTAACCTGCTGTACCAAGGCTGGGAAAGTTAATTAGGTAACACACCAGGTCAGTGGTAAGAAATCTGCTGCACTGGTCCATGGATCAGTCCTAATTTCCAGTCACTGTTTTGTTTTGTTTTTTTTGCATACTCTGCCTGTATCTGCATTGGAGCAGTCCTAGTCTCCACTTACTGTTTTTTTTTTGCATGTTCTGCTTGCATCTACATGGGGGTAGGGTCAGGGTCAGCCTTGGGTTAAGTGGTACCCTAGGCAAACGCGCTCCACAGTGTTTCCCGTACACCACCTGGTGCCCCCATCCTGGTCTATTTACACCACCCAGTTTACTGGAAAAGCACCCCTGCTAGAGTAGTGCCCTAGGCAGAACCCAAGTTGGCCTATGCCTAAGGCCAGCTATGGGTAGGGTATGCAGAATCTTCTGGTGTCCTCCAACCTCACAAAAGCATGCTGGTTGACTAGCTGCATACCCTTGTCCTCACAGCTGAGAAATTGATTGAAAAGGTTCAAACAAGTATCAGCTCACCTGGATAAAAAAAGATAATAATAATTAATAAGTTAATTAATAAACTACTACACATAGACAGTCCGCATTAACAATAGTCATAGTGAAATGCACAGTGAAAATTCAGAATGAAAGCCTAAAAATATAAATATCAATGAACCCAACACTCAAGAGATACACAGTAAAATGGTTATATCCCAGGGTTCTAAACCAAACTGCAGAATTTCTTACATAAATCCCATCAACATAATGGATATTCAGTAGTACCAGGAATAAGAAGCAATTACTGAGATTGGGGTCACTGCCTCCTTAAGGTTTTCTGTCAACATCTTGAGGTATTAGCCATGTTAGTTAGCTGCTTGGAAAAAAGCATTAAAACTCTAACTATATCCCAGATGACCTAGGTTAAAATAACTGGCATTGGTACTAGTAAAGCAGGCAAAGGGGAGGGAGTGGAGTCATGGGGCGATGCCATCTCACCTCTCACATTAAAGGCCAGAGACATCATGGAAGCAGTTGTTTCAAGGGTGCAAGATCTTCTAATGTATTATTTCACTTATGAACACTTAACATGACTGTTCTAATGTATATTACACAAAAACACCCTAAACATCTTATTCGTTACATGCAGAGGAAATAGATAGGGGTTAAATCACCCCCTACTCCCTGAGCAGAGTTACCACTAACAACATTCTATCCATGTATCTGTAGAGAACCAACAAGCAGTAAGGCTTTCATCTCCTGGTGGTATGAAGGGGACAGTTGGTAGGATATATATATAGAGTCTGATCAAGAAACACTGGTATAGACCATCTGTAAAGAACCTACTCTTAACCAATCATTTACCATTTTAGAATACATTTTTTCTTACTGAAATTATAACAATAGTATGCTCAATGTTTTCTGACATGCCTTATTTATTTGCTTTGGAAATGTAAGAAAGTATACATTTAATTGCTGATATCGCAAGACAACTAAGACAGATGAAAATTTTGTAATGAACTTGTAACTAACGGAGCACATTTGCCAAACGTTTTATACCCTACTGCTATACTAAAAAATATAATGAAAAGTGTTATGAAATAAATAGCAGACAAGGGTCTCATCTGTGATTGAACATTCCATAGTATCAGGTGGAGGAAATCATATACAAATCTCAAAAATGACTAATGTTCATAGAATCTTCAAAAATGCGTTTTGGTAGCACACAGATTTAAGGCTTTGCATGTGCTGGAACAGTTTTGCAGAAAAATAAAATTATCTAACAGTATTATAGCTAGATAGATAGCTGTGTATGTTTGTGAGTGCATGTGTGATGCTTGTTCAAAGTGCATTTTTTGAAATTCATTTTATTCAAATTAACCTCACTGGATGAAATGCAGTTTGAAAAGAATGAATTGAGAGGAGGTATTTCTGCAGACTCACTGGATAAGTGAAACAGGGGAATTTTCTCTTTTTACCAGTATTGCAGAATCTTGTGAGTTGGTATATTTCAGTTAATGGGGGTGGAGGATACAGGGAGGCTTGCCCCCTCCAAACCCATGAATTAGTGTTATGTTTAATCAAATCGATATATATTACCTGCTATCAACAGTTCATACAGCACCCACAGCTACATAAATATATATTTTTATTCACACAGCGTAGTCCCAAATGTGGACTTCCTGAACATGCATACATTTTCCAAAACAATGCCATGCAGGCAAATCTAATCTTTATTTAGGAAGCTTCTTTGTGTTAAAGGCACAAATGGATAAAGCCCGCGTAGATAACAACTTGTATCAGCCTCTTCACAGTGTTTTTTCACTGTGAATGTGACACACTGACAGCAGAGAGGCTTTCTTTTCAAACGCAGTACCAATGCATTACATGAATGTGCTTTCACTCATTCGTTTCCATATGCTATGGTGCGCAGATGCTGCTTAAATTCCAGTAAAAACAAGCTTCCTGTCATGCTGCCTACCTTTAAAATCAAACAATGCTTCCGTCTGGCAGTCATGAGTGACAGCTGCAGTAACTTGCTGACAGCTGCCTCACTAGAGCACTCAGTTGAAGTACTTGTGTGCGATACAGAAAATGTCAAAGTCATTGACAACAGAAATGCCAAATGCAGCATGTAGCCCCAGTCAGGTATTTCTCATAAAACACAGCTGAACTGGAGATGGAACAATAATGCTTCTCTGAAAGAAAATAAAGTACCAAAAACAAACTTTAAAAACTTTTACTTCAGTCTCGCTTGAGTTATAAGTAACAGAATGTGTTATAAAGTATATAAGTTATAAATAAAGCATATGGATGAGGAAAATGTCTTACAAAGCTGAAAGATGCTCTAAAATATTTTTTAACAGTGGACCTGGGTAGAAATTGTGAATTTAAAGGGCTCATAGACAAAACAGAGTGCTATCCTTAAGGAGGAGGGGCATTTTGCTCAGAAATGTAATTTCATAATCAGAGACAAACATAACAGATATATACACATATAAAAGCTTATTATTTATTTTATTTTATTTTACATTATTTTAGTTTAATATGATAATTGGGGTAGAATGTGTCTCTTTGAACTGCTTTAAGGTTCATTCTGGGAACTTAAAATACAAAATACAAAAAAGTTTATAATACAAAATTGGTATTGCAGCATAACAGTATGACAATAAAGTAATAGAAATCAGTAAACATGTAATACTAATTCAGTTTGAAATTATTTAACTTACGGAAGGAGATGAGAAAAGGGCACCAGGAGAGCAATTACTTACACAGGTAAAGATAACACCATCACCAATAGGGAGAGTAAAAAGTATAGGAAAAATTAGTTGTGTCTGTGTACATTACATATGCAGCCTAAGTCATGGGTTATTGTTTAAAGTGGGTGAATATATCCAAACACTTATGTGCATTATAACTAAGACATTACATGACATTGTGGGGGTGGTAGAACTAGGTCACTGTACCCATTGCGTAACATATGCAAGAGGTCTTTTTGAAGAAGTTACCACTGGGCCGGATTTACAAAAGCTTGCATGGAGTGCAAAAAGAGTGTAGGAGCTCACGGAGGCACTATGTCTGCTGTGCGATCCAGGTACAGCCAGCAGGGGTGTGCAAGAGAGCTGTTAAAGCTACTCTTGCACGGACAGCGTCATGGTATGCAAATTACCTCATTTGCTGCTGAAAGCTATGCAAATTAGGTCAATTTGCAATCCAGGAAACACTAACCTGTCCATGGAAGATTAGTGTTATCTGCAGAAATGTACACTGTTGGTAACGGAGTACCGTTCTGCAAATAGCTTAACGGAGCTATGACAGCTCCAAATGAAGGATGCATACAGTTGAGGAAGCATGCCAATGGCCAAATATAAGGCCATTGGCATTTATATATGTTTAAAATGATTAACATCTAACCTTTTTCCTCGAGCTCCGATGTTTAAGCGTAGCGCAGCACTGCACAAACATGCAGCACTTTAAAAAACAAGAAAATAATTTAAAAATAGCCAAAAATAGCCATTTTCACTAAAAAGCTTATCCTGCCATGCAGCTGAATGGCAGGCTGAAGACAACATGGCCACTGAGTAGTGGTTTCTAAGGGAGGGAAGCTCAGTGTGAGAGATGTAACCATGCATTAGTAGGCAATCCTATGCAAATGAGGATAAGGATAGCAAATCCCAATTTTCCCCAGCATGTGAGCCATGTCCCAAGAGTGTAAGTGTAGGAGTAGGTAAGTACTAGAGTAGAATATAGGTAACATCATGAGGGGTGTGTCAGAAAGGCTGTAAGCTTATTGGAGCACAGTGTCTTGTATTTTCCCTGAGTTGCTCAGGATAGCAAGAGGAGTGTCTACAGTTGTCCTTTTTGAAAATCAGAAACCAAAGGTGTACGCCATGAATATATCTGAAATTTCTTGCAAACGTGCACACAGCGTGTGCGTGCATGTGCACTCGTTTGGGCAGCGCTGCCCTGGGCGGAAACAGAAAGGGAAAAGGAAGGAAAAGAAGTAGCAGGAAGTTAACCAAGGAGAACTAGCATAGCTGCCAGGTGAAATATATCAGAATCAAATGTCAGTCAAAAACATACTGAAAGGTCATTCTGGGCATGCTCACACACTTAGGCCATGTCTGAGTACAGCAGTGGGCCACACATATCTGGCAGTTGCAGTTCTTACTCCAGACACTTGCCACTATTCACCAATCCTGCCTTGCGCACACGGTGATATGAAAACAGACCCATATATTATATTGGACCCCTGTCATAATCAAACTTGTACTACAAGTACTTAAGCTGTTCAATGAAAGTGAAAATGCAAAGAAGATCAATAAATCTCTGATCAGTATCATCAAGAAACAATGAGCACTCCTGACATTATCCAAACCATGTTCTGGCAAAAATATTGCCAAAGAGTCCATAGAGAACCATGAAGCTTTCTTTCGCTATGTCATAAATATCAATGTAAACTTATATATATTCTGAGTCAGTGCAAAGTGTAAATGAATACATGTACATGACTGACATTGCCAACATCTTGTCAGGCAGGTTCATACATATTTACCCCCCTCTCACTGACAAAAGGGCCCATTACCATACCTGGAGATTGTGAAAACCCATATATCACATATAATATGGTTAAACAGCTCTATCCAAACCTAAAAACACGGTGTCTATGGGATGACATGGTTTCCCTGGCTGTGTCATATGTGAACACCAAAACAAACAGACCCTGCACCTGAACAGTCTATTGAGACTCACCCTCTGTACATGATATGAAACTGTAGAATGGGTTACAGCAACGTTTGGCACACTCCACAAGTGTCAGTGCACAACAGACCATGGGAACTATAGTTTTATAAGCCTAATAAGACTGATCTGCAAGGCCAATGGAGTCCATCATTATGGAACTCATAAACAGAGCTATTGGAAGCCTACAAACACCCAACCCTACCCATTGTGGTTTGGTCAGGGGCAGATCATGGTTCCTAAACCTGCTAGACAGTTTTCAAGGCAGTCACCCAGGGCATACACCAATGAAATGAGCTACACATGGCCTACATAGACCTTGAAAAGCCCCTTTCCAACATCCCACACACATGTCATATCCACAAAATCAACAACCTGTGCATAAACACGTATGTAATCTGATGGATTGCCAACTGGGGCACAGATAGATCCCACAAGGTAAGAACTGTGGTCTCCTCTTCAAGCTGGTAACAACTGCTGTCTCCCATGGCTCAGTCCTGGGACCCCTCCTGTCTGGTGTATACTTTTCAGAAATACAGTCAAACACATGAGGGCTATGTTTAGCAAAGTTTGTGGATGACTGCAAAAAGGTTGTCATAATCGATGTTTGGGACAACAGAGACATCCTTAAAAAGGGTCTCAGTCAGACAGATGTGGTGTCAAAATTATGGCCTCGAGCTAGTCATACAAATACCACATAGGTGCCAACACCCTAAATATGGAGGTAATAATAAGGGATCTATGGACACATGCAGATAGTCATCTGTACTTCCAGAAACACATTCACAAAGTGGTTAGAAAATCATGTTATGTGTTCCCACAAATTGCCAAGGTCTTTGCATGTAGGTAAAAGGAGGTTCCCCCTACTCATCAGTCATCAGACCCATCAGAGAGTATCACGGCATGCTTGCGATGAATCTGACTAGGCACCTTCAGCAGCTGGAAACTCCACTGAAGTACTTCAACAAGAGGATTACTGGCCTCAAACAGTTTCCCCATGCAACAAGACTGAATTTAACTCAATCTGTACTCTGTTGCATACTGTCTACTCTGGCGATCTCTGTCCAACAGACAGGTCCATGTCCAATGCAGAACTGATGTACATGCACTATCTGAAGTAAACCCAAGCTCACTGTGCCACATGCTCTAGGGATATCATCATCACAACAATAAATCAAACATGTTTGAGGGATATATTACTAACTCACAGACTTCCCTTGCTTTGGAACAGGCTCCCAACCTACATTAAGCTAAGTCCCTAACTGACATTCTTCCAGAGGAGCCTTGATGAGTGTATGTGAAACTGAACTGTCACACCATGGATCACTTCATCAGCTCTACTACACAAAGGCCTAGGGAACTAACCCCATGTGTGGTGATAGCTGCACACTCTGGCCATACTAATATATGCCTTCAGGCAGATAGCCTATTACCTACCTATGTACATATATATATATATATATATATATATATATATATATATATATATATATATATATATATATATATATATATATATATATATATGACAGGGAGCCATCCAGGACTGTCCCACCCAGCACACATCCCAATGGCACAAAAGACATGAGGTGCACATCTCACCCACTGTACATAAAAGCCACCAGTATTTGTAAGCATTACAGTGTATGTGGTGCATGTGCCTGCTGTACAGCATGACTATACAATGAAGTACACATCTACTATCTGTAGGCATGTACCTGTCACATAGGTCCATAGGTATGTAGTAGACTATCTTCACGAAGGCATATATTAGCTTAGGCAAGTTGTGCAGCTTTCACCACCCCATTGGGTAGTCTCCCAAGCCCTAGTTCTAATAGTTAGCACCCTATGCCCCTTTCTAGTGAGGCTGCTGATGTAATGCCTGGCATGAATTGTCTGTTTCTCATCCACTCATCAAGGTTCCTATTGAAGAATGTCAGCAAGGGGCTCTGTCTGATGTATATTGGGACTCTGTTCCACAGTAAGGCAAGTGTCTGGGATGGTACTCTATCCCACCAGCATGTTGTATTCATTGTTGTGATGAGGTTCATATCCCTGGAGTGTGTAGTACAACTCAATTTTGTTATCCGTAGATGGAGCATGTTCAACAGTTATGTGTTGGACATGGATCTGTATGTTAGGCAGAGTGTGCCTCTGAGTAAGTGATGCGCAATGGAGAACAGATTTAGTTTTACCAGTTGTGTTGCATAACACAACTGTTTGAGTCCAGTAATCCTCTTGGTGAGGTACCTCTGTGGTCTCTACAGCTGCTGAATATGCTTAGTTGAGTACATCCAAAATGGTGCATTGTGCTCAATGATGGGTCTGATGACTTAAGAGTAGAGGGCCACCACTACCTCTTTTGATCCTGATGCAAACCCTTTGTTGATTAGGGGGGCCACATAGGATTTCCCAATCACTTTGGCAACATGGTTGTCAAAGGAAAGATGACTATCTACTTCTTTCCCCAGATCCCTTATTACCTTGTCAGTTGTAAGGGGGTAACACCTATGTGGTAGTTTGTGGGTACTTTGTTTTCACCAAAGGGGATTACTATGCTTTCTTCCACATTGAGCTTGAGGCCATGATTTTGACACCACACATCTATATCATAGAGTCCCTTTTGAAGAATATTTGTGTAATCCGGGGAATCTATTATGGCAAACACTTTACAGTTCCCAGCAAACTTAGTCAACCACAACCCTCCTGTGTTGGCATGTACTTTTGAGAAGTCTATACCAAACTGGAGGGACCCCAGGACTGAACCCTGGGGGACACCGGTTGTTACCGGTGTAGAGTCTGACATGTAGCCAGTGACTCTTAATTTGTGGGATCTATCTGTGAGCCAGTTTGCAATCCATCTTGTGATGTATGGATTCATGCCCAGGTTGGTGAGTTCATCTATGATACCTGACTGGGTAATGGTGTCAAAGGCCTTAGCGAGGTATAGGTAGGCTGTGAGTGCTCATTTCAATCATCTGTAGCCTGGGTAACTGTCTCAAAGAAATCCACCCAGTTCAGGAGGTGTGATCTGCATTTGACGAAGCCAAACTGGGTATGCTCAACTATGTGAAGGTTCCCAATGTCTTTATTGTTGACTTCCATTATGATTGGCTCCATTGCCTTGCAGATCAGACTTGTCAGGTTCATAGAGCATGAATGCCAAGGGTCTTTTGTGGCCCCACCGTTGTGGAGTGGGAAGAATGTTGCTGTGCAACATTCTATGGGTACATATCCTGTAGATAGCATGTAGAGAAAGGTGTAGGTATCCTTGTTGAATATGGATACATCCCCACCCTATGTGCTATGATCCAGGTTCTGATGCTGGAAGGTATGGAATGAGTAGTATCCTGGTAGTGCTGGTGTGCTCTCTGGAGCCTTGAAC
The DNA here is from genome assembly GCF_019279795.1 of Protopterus annectens. NCBI lineage: Eukaryota > Metazoa > Chordata > Ceratodontiformes > Protopteridae > Protopterus > Protopterus annectens. The sequence continues at coordinate 1,698,000,223 of NC_056737.1, read as the reverse complement.
TAGGTTTCTGTTACTGCACAGATATCAGTATTCTCCATACTGAGAAGTGACTCGAGTGTGTGCATCTGGAGGCTGAGACTTCTGTCATTTAGCTCACTTTGTGGTTATTTGTGTTAGTTACGGGGTTTGGTTTGTCCTGAATGACCGGTGTTCCACACCTGAAGTCAATGCCTCATTGGTCCGATCTGACCATAAGCTAATTACCCTACATATCCACATTCTGCCCCCACCCCCCATTAAGGAAACCATGTTAAAAAATATCTCCAAAGACAACTTCATGATTCTTAAGACAGAAGTGGTGAACTTCAGGACACCCATGCAGATGGACAATACAGTTATGACTACTGAATCCTACACAATTGCACTTTATAAGCACTCACATGAGTGCATGGATCGTGCTATCCCAAACAGAACCAAAACGCTATCCTCCAAGAAAAGGAAGTCAATCTGGTGGCCCCCTGCCATAAACAAACTGCACAACTGAAGGAAGAAACTGTTGCAAAAGAGGGTAAAACCCATGAGTGGAGGAGTTCCCTGGTTAGCCTCAGTAAGAAGCTGCGATCCCTGATAAAATCCTCCAAAGCTAGTTATGAAAACAAAATCGCCACTGATTCTAAAGACAACCACAAAGCATTCTATAGCTATGTCAAGAATCACAATAGCAACACTCAGATCTGCTCTGAGTTACAGCACAATGGCACTAAATATACAGACCTGACTGATATTGCCAACATCCTGGCAGATAGGATCAGTACTAACTTTACCCTCCTCTCACCCATGAAAGAGCCCATCTCTATACTAGAAGAATGCAAAGTTGCTGTCATCACGGCTGCACAGGTAAAAATCACTCTCTAAAGCCAGGAACACAGCATCCATGGGACCAGATAACATCCCAGGCAGTGTTCTACATGAACTACAGAACGAACTGGCACCACACCTAAGTATCATGTTCAATCATAGCCTCACCTCAGGCTTTGTGCCTGCTGAATGGTGCAAAGTGATGTTTATCCCACTACACAAGGGAGGAGCCACCACGGACCCCGGGAACTAGCGCCCCATTAGCCTGATGAGCCTGGTCTGCAAGGCCATGGAACGTATCATCATGGAACTTATAAACAAAGACATTGGCAATCTCCAAACTCTGGACCACAGCCATTTTGGGTTTGTAAAAGGCAGATCATGTCTCCTAAACCTGATAGACTTCTTCGAAGCAGGCACCAAAGACGTAGACAAGGGTAAGGTGGTTCACACAGCCTATCTAGATCTTGCCAAGGCTTTAGACACCATCCCCCACTCTGGAATTATAGATAAACTCACTAAACTAGGTATAAATCCCTATGTCACAAGATGGGTTGCCAAATGGCTCACTGACAGAACCCGCACTGTGAAAGTAGCAGACTCCAAGTCCGACTTCAGACCAGTGACAAGTGGAGTAGCACAGGGTTCAATCCTGTGTCCTGTCCTGTTTGGTATCTACTTCCCTGAAGTACAGGCTAACACAGGTCTTTGGCTAATGAAGTTCCCAGATGACTGCAAACTAGGAACCATAATCGAAACTACTAACGATGTGGACATCCTACAAAAGGGCCTCACTGAGACAGATGCCTGGTGTCAAAGCCATGGCCTCAAGCTCAATGCCAAAAAGTGCATTGTCATCCCCTTTGGTAAAAACTCTGTACCCATGAACTACAACATAGGCGGTAGTATACTTAACACTGAAAGTGTTTTAAGAGACCTTGGGACACAGGTGGTCAGTAGACTCTCCTTGAATAATCACATCGCCACAGTAGTCAGGAAATCCTTCTATGTGGCACACCTCATCACAAAAGGTTTCTCATGCAGAAAAAAAGAGGTAATTGTTCCTCTCTACTCATCACTCATTAGATCCATTATAAAGTACAACACCCCTTTTGGTATGTACCTCACAAGACATCTACAACAACTGGAAAGCCCACAGAAATACCTCAGAAAGAGGATTAGCGGCCTCAAATACATGCCCTACACAGACCGTCTCAAAACACTCCAACTTTACTCTGTCGCATATCGCCTACTCAGAGGTGATCTCTGTCTAACATACAAAGCTATGTCAAACACAGAGCTGTTGGACATGCTCCACTTAAAGAAATCCCAATCTCTTCGGGCTTCAGCCCCAAAACCCGGACCGAAATACAAAAGGATTCCTCAGAGACCATCCAAGTGCAACTAACAGTGGGCAAAGCTGCTTATCAGATCATAGCCTGCTACAGATCACCTACCTTGTCTCAGGACCCTCACTCAGCATTCCTGAGAACACTGGAAAATATAAAGGTCCTACCAAACACTATGATATTAGGAGATTTCAACTACCCAAACATTGACTGGGAGAATTACTCAAGTACGAACTCCTTTGCCCAATGCTTCCTAGAGTTTAGAAACTCAAATGCCCTGGAACAGCTGGTCACCATGCCCACTAGAAGTGACAACATACCAGACCTGATCATCACCAACATGGGGATCAGTGTTCCACACCAGAGGTATATCCCTCGCTGGTAAGATCAGATCATAAAGTAATCACACTGGACATCCACATCCCGACCCCCCCCCCCCCCCCCCCAGTCAAGGAAACCACTGTGAAAAACTTTTCAAAAGCAAACTTTACACTTCTCAAGACTGAAGTGGAAAGTTTCAAAACCCGCTTGCTAAGGGATAATGCTATCCAATCTGCAGAATCCTTTACAAGTGCATTATATGAGCATCTACAGGGATGCATGGATTGAGCCACCCCGAGTAAAACCAAGACTCACTCCTCCAAAAAGAGGAAACCAGTCTGGTGGTCCTTGGCCATAAATAAGCTATACAACAGAAGGAGGAAACTACTACATGATACAGCAAAATTCCAAAAAGGCATCACTGATCATTATTAGCAAGAAACTACGATTGCTCATAAAAATCATCCAAGGCCAGTTTCTAAAGAAAAATTGCCAAGGAATCTAAAGATAACCACAAAGCCTTCTTTAGCTATATCAAACATTTAGGTGGCAACTCTCAGATATGCTTTGAGCTACTGCAAAATGGCAAAAAATACACTGAACCAACTGACATTGCAAACATCCTGGTGGACAAGTTTAGTGCAAACTTCACCCCCCCCCCCCCATCCCCAAAAGGGCCTGTGTCCATCCCAGAAGAATGCAGAGCCCCAGACATCACAGACATGCAGGTAAAAACAGCCCTCTCCAAAGCTAAGAACACAGCATCAATGGGACCAGATGGTGTCCCAGACTGCGTCTTACACAAGCACCAAAAGGAACTAAACCCTCACCTAAATTCACTGTTCAAACTCAGCCTTATCACAGGCTATGTACTCAAAGAATGGCATACAGCAACAGTCATCCCACTCTGCAAAGGTGGTGCCACAACAGAACCTAAGAACTATCGCCCTATAAGTCTGACCAGCCTGGTCTGCAAAGCTATGGAGCGAATTATCATGGAACTCATAAACAGAGACATTGGGAACCTCCAGACACTGGACCCTACCTAATTCGGCTTTGTTAAAGGCAGATCCTGCCTCCTAAACCTAGTTGACTTCTTTGAAACAGTTACCAAGGCCATAGATGAAGGGAAGGTAGTCCACACAGCCTACCTGGACCTCACTAAGGCCTTCGACACCATTCCCCACTCTGGCATCATAGACAAGCTTACCAGCTTGAACATTAACCCCTATGTCACAAGATGGGTGGCCAACTGGCTCACAGATAGAACACACATGGTCAGAGTTGCGGGTGCCATGTCCAACTTTAAACCAGTCACAAGTGGCATCACACAGGTCTCAGTCCTGGGAACCCTCCTGTTCAGTATATACTTCTCTGAGGTACAGGCAAGCAGGGGAGGACTATGGCTGACCAAGTTCGCAGATGACTGCAAACTGGGAGCCATAATTGACTCTGGCTGACACAGACATTCTCCAGAAGGGTCTTACAGAGACAGATACCTGGTGTCAAAGCCATGGCCTCAAGCTGAATGCCAAAAAATGCATAGTCATCCCCTTTGGAAAAAACAAAGTGCCCACGAATTACCACATAGGTGGTAATCCACTAGGTATGGAAAATGTAATTAGGGACCTGGGGACCCAGGCAGATAGTAACCTCTCCTTTGATAAGCACATTGCCAAAGTGGTTAGATATTCCTTCTATGTAGCCCACCTAATCATGAAAGGGTTCACCTCTAGATCAAGAGAGGTCATTGTGCCCCTCTACTCATCACTCATTAGGCCCATAATAGAGTACAATGCCCCATTTGGCATGTACCTTAATTGGCACATGCAACAGCTGGTAAGACCACAGAAGTACCTCATCAAGAGGATCATGGGCCTCAAAGAGATGCCCTATGCAGCTTAACTAAAGAAACTCCAGCTCTACTTGGTTGCTTACTGCCTGCTCAGAGGTAATCTATGCCTGATGTATAAGGCCATGTCCAACCTGGAATTAATGGACATGCTCCACCTCAAGAAAAACAAATCTCTTAGAGCAACACACTCCAGTGAATTAAACCTCAGCAAAGCAATAAACAGGACATGCTGGAGGGATTCCTGTCCCAGAGACTTCCCTCGCTCTGGAATAGAATCCCAGTTGATGTTAGGCAGAGCCCCTCGCAGACTCTCTTCAAGAGGAATCTTGACGAGTGGATGGGAAATTGTAAATTTACCCCTGGGATCACTTCAGTGGCCCTGCTAGACAGAGGCCCAGGAAACTAATTTAAAAGGGAGGCGAAAGCCAACACATTCTGGCTAGGCTTATAAATGCCCTGGGGCAGATAGTCTAGTACCTACCTATGAACCTATGAACCTACATGCTCTAGGGACCTAAACCTTGTCACCACAATAAACAGAACATGCCGGAGGGATAGATTCCGGTCCCAGAGACTTCACATACTCCAGAATAAACTACCTATGTATATCAAACAAAGCTCCTCATTGGCAGTCTTCAAGAAAAATCTTGATGATTGGATGGGAAATAGGAAATTCACCCTGGGGATCACTTCTGTGTCTCTGCTCGACAGTGGCACAGGAAAATAAATTTCTTGGATGGCAAAAGCCAGGGTACCTTTTTGGCTGGGCTTGTATAGGCCCCAGGGCCGATAGCCTAGTACCTACCTATGAACCTATGAACCTTTGACCCTTGCCTAAAAAAGGTAATATGGGGACAGCAAGAGCCTAGGCCAGTATTCAGAAGCATAGGGGCGACAGGTGCAAACCATCTGTAGCGAAGCTTGTCTATCATGTCATCACAGGCAGACAGAGACTGGATCCCCTTTGAATGACACCAGAAGCTCAGCCAATTGTTGAAGTTTATCATCTTTCTGTTATATTGCAGTATCATGTTGGTGAAGGTAAGATGCTACTCAAGGTTTGACCCTGTGTGTGCCAGCATGTGGTGCATCAACCCATATATGATATGGTCATGGTCTATGCATACAATACACTCACAATACACCTAGTATGATAAGCCTGCTGAGGTTAGCAAATGTGAAAAAAACCTTTGTGCAGTCAGCAAGTAATGTCTGTATTGCACCCTGTAACTCCATATTGCTTGCTGAAGTGTAAAGATGTACTTAGTTTGGATTAAGAACACTGCACTTGCCAACTGTGTGTGTGTGTACGTGTGTGTGTGTGTGTGTGCGTGCGTGCGTGCGTGTGTGCATGTGTGTGTGTGTGTGTGTGTGTGTGTGTGTGTGTGTGTGTGTGTGTGTGTGTGTGTGTGTGCCTGCCTCTCCCTGGGGAGGAGCAACCTTTTTGGAGACTACTCACACACCTTAAAAGTGGTATACTCATCTTTGTCAAGTCTGATGATGTCACCATCCTACAAATATACCTGTGGAAAAATAAAATCCCAGTAATGTGTATAGTGCATTGTGTGAATGCATACTATTGTAGTATCATAATGTAGTTAGTTAGGGGTTTAAATCCTGCACTTGCCAAGTGTGTGTGTCTCCCTAGCGCGGAGTAACCTTTTTGGAGACTACTCACACACCTTAAAAGTGGTATACTCATCTTTGTCAAGTCTGATGATGTCACCATCCTACAAATATACCCGTGGAAAGATGAAATCCCAATACTGTGTATAGTGTATCATGTAAATGTGTCCTGCTGTAGTATTATAATGTAGGTAGGTATGGATGTGAATCCTGCACGTGCCAACTGTGAGTGTGCGTGTTTCCCTAGGGAGAAGCAACCTTTTTGGAGACTACTCACACCCCTTAAAAGTGGTATACTCATCTTTGTCAAGTCTGATGATGTCACCATCCTACAAATATACCTGTGGAAAAATGAAATCCCACTAATGTGTATAGCGTGTCGTGTAAAGGCAAACTGCTGTAGTATCATAATGTAGTTAGGAAAGAGTTTGAATCTCGCACTTGCTAACTGTGTGTGTCTGTGCTCTAGGTGTTTGATGTCAATGGGGTGTGGGTTTTGATTTTTCTAGTGTATGACATATCACAATGACAACTGTATGTGCATTACACATGTAAGGTAGCTGTGGGGCAAATCCATACACATACATGTGACCTCAAGTATTTCATAGGTGGGTACTCTGCTTTCTCCATGAACGCATGTGTTATCTTTGCCAGAGCATGCTGGCGCTTTCCAGACCTTAGGTCACTTCTGTATGCTTGTGACAAGCTTAGCCACTGCAGTTATCCCTGGGCTATGGCTTCCATTTCACATTTACACATCACAGTTTCTATTGAAGAGTGTGAGTGAGGGTTTATGCTTGAGTTATATTTGAAACCTGTTCCAAAGCAAGCAAAGTCTGGCAAAGATGACTAATCATTATAGGTGTGCAACAACCTCTGTGGATCTGCATGCAAACCCTTTATTGCTTATGTGCTCCACAGAGGGATTTCCAAAACCCTTTGGTAATGTGATTATCAAAGGAGAGATGACTTAACACATGACTCTATGTATACATTAGTACCTGTTCCACATTTTGGGGGCTACTACCTATGTGGTACTCTGGGGATACTGTGTTTTCTTAAAGTGGATAACTATGCTTTCTTTGGCTTATAGCTTAACAGCATGAGTTTGACACTGGGTATCTGTCTGTATGATACCCTTTTGGAGGATGTGTGTGTCATCTGGAGAATAAAGTATAGCCCACAGTATGCATTGTCATCAAACGTGGGCAGACATATCCCTACTGTGTTTGCTTGTACCTAAGAAAGCTATATGTCAAACAGGAGTGGTCCCAGGACTGAGTGCAGGTGAATACCACTTGTTACTGGCATAGAATAGTACATGGAGGCTGCAAATGTTACTGTGTGTCCTACATCTGTGCGTCAGTTGTCAAGCCATCATCTAACAATTGTTTATGGTCAGTCTGTTGAGGTTATGTATAATACCAGTATGTTGGATGGGTATGAATTGCTGGTGAGCTATAGCTTGGCTATGTTGACCTCCCCTCCCTCACCTATAGCCTTGTTGACTGGCTTGAAGTCTACTAGGTGTAGGAGCCATTATCTGGTCTTTAGAGAACCTAAGTGGGTATGGTGTAGTGTTTGCAGGTTCATAATGTCTCTGTTAATGAGTTCCATAATGCTGTGCTCCATAGCCTTTCAGATAACATTGGTCTGGCTTATAGGGTGAGAGTTTCCAGGACCTGTTGTAGTTCTACCCTTAATCAATTTATGTTAACATTTGCACTGGGTGTGACGAGGGTGGACAGGTTTAAGAATAAGTATATTAGAGGGTCAGGCCAGGTTTGAAGGTTAGTAGACCATGTCAGATTGGCAGGATTAAGTTGGTTTGTACATGTACTGAGGGGGGATGCAGAGTATATTGTGAAATAGATGCTAAGGATGAAGCCGCCAGGCAACAGGAAAAGAGGAATGCCTAAGATGAGGTTTGTGGCTGTGGTGAGAGAGGACATGCAGGTGGATGGTGTGATAGTGCAAGATGCAGAGGCCCGGAAGAAATGGAAACAGATGATCTACTGTGGTGACCCCTAATGGGAGCATCCGAAAGGAGAAGAAGAAGAAGAAGACATTGTAGCTCAACCCTTGTGGACTGTGAACACCATTACTGTGCGTCATTCCACAAGTATGTAACCTGTATAGAGGCTGCATCTGGACAGAGCATTTAGGTGAGTGGTGACTTCATATGTCAGCTTGTGTATGACACAGCCAGGGACACTGTCCAGTACCATTGCCACTGTGGTGTGTACTTTGTTAAAGAGATGTTTTATCTAGAGTTTCTGTGAATCATCAGGTTTTACATTCTTCAGGTCTGGAAATGTGGCCCTTGTGTAATGACAGGGTGGTGAAATCCGCATTCAAACTGTCTGACAAGGAATCGGTAATGTCAGTCAGATAAGTGTACTTTGTGACCATTTACATTAACTGTGACCTGATCCGAGATTTCTCCTGTAGATTATGAACAACACTGAAGAAAGCTTTAGTGTTGTCTTTGGTATCCTTGCCATTTTGTATTTTGAAGCTTGCCTTGTATGTTTATTGAAGGGCTGTATTTTCCTAATGATACTGACCAGAGAGGTTATCCCTTCTTGGTATGTAACTCTTTTTTGGAACAACTTCACACCTTCTATTATATATTTAGTTTATGGCAGGGGTCCATGAGACTAATGCACTTTTACTGTATAAGTTAGAAACATATATATATATATATATATATATATATATATATATATATATATATATATATACATATACACATTCATTGGTGTACATATACATATATATGTAGGCACATATACATTTCATCAATATCAATTATACAAAGGATGTGAGGTGTACAGTAATGTAATAAAATCGCACAGTCTTGGGATAAATGCATTGAAGATGTTCATAGCTCAGGTAGCTTTAGCAGGCCTCACTGGCTTCAACATTGCAAACTGAACAAACCACCCACTGTGTTTAACCACCACATGTTATGACCAGCACTGTATGCTGTCTTGTTTGTCACACACTAAAACCTACATACTAATATGCACATACTAACCTTCACCAACATATATATCTCACCACGACAATCAAAGCCAACTCAAAAAGCTGATGTATCCTTTATTTGTAGAGAGTAAGCGCTTTCACGCCTCACAGGGCGCTTCTTCAGACTTTAATAAAAATAAAGAGCAAAAATCTCCATTATACCTCTGCCTAACCCTTTCTTAAGCCAATGAAATCTCTGAAGGTTAATTAGCTAATTAATTCTAATTTTCAGCATCTAATGTCCTTGTCATTAGAGAAATCTTTATAAAAACAGTTGTTGACTGATAGAGTTGTCTAATAAAACTAGCAGTCTACTGTGAGTTTCCCTAAGGCTCTAAAAATAATAATGATAAAATATATACAAACAGACATACATAAAAATTCATATAGAAACATAGAAATATACAAATACATAAACATATAAATATAAAAATGTTAAAAATACATACATATACACATCCATATCTGCTCAAAAGATTCTATAGAGTTTCTAGATGTATTGATTTCAAAAGATAGGGATAAGATACATACATCTATCTATAGGAAACCCTGTCGAAGAAATGCCTTCTTACATAGAACCAGTATGCATCCCCCACATATACATAAGAAAGTGGTAAAGAACCAGGCATTAAGATGCTCAAGGTTAACTAGTAAACAGGACATTTTTGAAAAAGCCTTATTAGACACAGAAAAGGATTTATCAGACAGGGGTTATAATAAAAAAGATTTAGAGAATCAAAATTATGTGGATCGAACAGGTAAAGGACGTCCATATATAGAAGGTGCTGAACAACAGAATAATAACATGGCAGTTCAACAGAAAATAAATAACAAGATTGGACAAAGAGTTAATATCCCTTATACTAACTGTAACAGAATGATAACAGATGTTATTAGAAAGAACTGGGGAATTTTGACCTTAGATGAAGAGATTAGTAAGATAGTAGGTCAACATCCGAGCTTCAGCTATAAGAACATTAGGTCCTTGAAGAGACTACTATGTTATGAGCACAAACAGACTAGAACACTTTCAGTAAAAAAGGGAACTTTTCCTTGTTACAATTGTAACCAGTGTCAATATATATATAATAGAAATACTTTTATACATCCTGTCACACAAGTATGTTATGAGTTTGATTTCTATGCTAGTTGTGCTTCCAGAAATGTTGTTTATTTAGATGTTTGTCAGAAATGCAATATGTATTATGTTGGTAAAATGAATAGAACATTAGGAGAGAGAATTAGGGAACATCTATATGCCATAAGCAAAGAGAATGAGACCAATGCCCTAGCCAAACATGTGATTCATAATGATACCGCACATAAATTTAAGTTCATGGTTTTAGAACTGATACATACCACCACAAGGCTAGGAAACATAAGTAACTTTACTGAAAAAGAAGAGAACAAATGGATAATCAGACTACAAGCTGATATTAGACATGGTCTTAATGATAGAGTTTCTTTAAAACCCTTTTTGAAAGACAGACCACTGAGACACTAACAACACTGCTCTTTCCATATAGTTCTTCAGTTGCATATACTAGCTCCTCTCATTTAAGTATACATATTGCACTCAATTCATACTGATTTTCACTATATACTCTCACATACACACTTATGCGATTTCTATATACACATATAAGCATACACATACTTTTTATACACATTTTTTGTATCTACATTCTCACACACATACAATATTTCCATCATATATTATATTTACTTCATATGTTCAAATATGTATTCACATATACGTGCATATATATTTTTATATATATGTATGTATATATTTCTACATATATTCTTCATACATACTCATTCATACATGTATATATATATATATATATATATATATATATATATATATATATATATATATACACTTATATGTTTACACATAACATCGAGGTATACATTGAGTTACACATGAGTATACAGATATGGATGTGTATATGTATGTATTTTTAACATTTTTATATTTATATGTTTATGTATTTGTATATTTCTAAGTTTCTATATGAATTTTTATGTATGTCTGCTTGTATATATTTTATCATTATTATTTTTAGAGCCTTAGGGAAACTCACAGTAGCCTGCTAGTTTTATTAGACAACTCTATCAGTCAACAACTGTTTTTATAAAGATTTCTCTAATGACAAGGAAATTAGATGCTGAAAATTAGAATTAATTAGCTAATTAACCTTCAGAGATTTCATTGGCTTAAGAAAGGGTTAGGCAGAGATATAATGGAGATTTTTACTCTTTATTTTTATTAAAGTCTGAAGAAGCACCCTGTGAGGCGAGAAAGCGCTTACTCTCTACAAATAAAGGATACATCAGCTTTTTGAGTTGGCTTCGATTGTCGTGGTGTGCTTCTAATCTCTTTTTTCTACTGGATTTATAACTTTATTTTGGAGGCACTTCACCCCTCAAGTATACATTTTATTTATAGATTTATCTTTGTACTTTGTGTTTTTATACTGAGGGGACATGACAGAAGCAACTGGAACCCATATGAGTGAATCCAGAAGTAATATGATGAACATTAATAGTTTGGAACAACTACTACAAAATGAAGGTAATCCACTGTTAAGGTTGTCCTATAATGACTTGGCTAAAGCTGAAACTAACAAAAAAGGGCAATCACTAAATGTAAATATATTACAAACAATGAGGAGACTGGAAGATGTATTAGTGAAAATCAAGAATGCAGAATGGCAAAGGAAGCATATGGAAGCATGTCTAGCATTTAGAATTGTCCCTAGAGGACTACGCATACTGAACATGCCTACATTCGGATCCACATACCTTGAATTATTGTCAAAATGGCAAAAAATTAATCTGGAAACCAGCTTTAAATATATTGAACTTTTAATAGAGCAATACACTGCCATAGAAACTGAGTTGAAAAGCGAAGCAGATACATTAAATCAACTTTTGGTTAAATCCCTTAATAGCATACAGACAGAGGGTTTTTTTAGTGAATTATCTACTACATTATCTATACATGATAATAGACTACTCTTAGCTAAAAAAAGGAAATTAGAAAGGGACTGTCTAGATTTCGCCAAGGGGAAAGTCTTCACCTGGCCGAAGGAGTCCATCAGGACCAGAAATGCTGAAACTCCCTCTCACATTGAGAGAGCAGTAACACAGTACAATCGAGTTACAGTTACTACCACTACTATCGGTTCTATTACATCATTTCTGGCTATCAGCAAGCGAAACGATAAAGAGGTAGTGGTGGAGATACACGCTGAGCCCGTTGCTTCATTCAATGACAATCCTGAGCCTGTCGCTCCATCTAAGGACAATCCTCAACCGGTCGTTCGACCCAAAACGACGCTGACAACAACAACAGCAATAGATACCATAGAGGAATTACACGAAGAGCCCCATTTTCCCCTTTCATTCAAACTTATGAACAGACAAGAATGGAGTCCGTTTTACAAGGGGCGCAAGAGGAAGACGTCCAAGGAGCCATATGAATTCCAGAAGAAAATTCTGAAGCCAGCACAATGGACTTAATAGTGAACTTATCGAAACATACTTTAACATCATTGGAGGTAACTGTTTTGAATAAAGGATTCTCGTTTATTCCTTCACAGTCTGTTGATGTAACTAATATTATAATTGACCTTAAGTGCTTTACTAGAAATGTAGCATTAGGCTTACTATACAATAATGATGATCAAGGTGTAATGAATAACAATGTCGGTGTATTTTCTAAACCATCAACTTTTATACCTCCACTACACAGTTATTTAGAATGGTTTGAAAAAGCATGTACTGCGGACTTATTAGCACTGTTTAATGATAGATCTTGTAAGCCAAAAACGCAGTTTTTTTAATTTAACTAGTGAAGAAAGACAAGCTTTAAATGATTGACAGCATAATGCAAATATTGTGATTAGGCCTGCAGACAAGGGAGGTGCCACTGTGATATTAGACAAGGATTTTTATGAGAAAGAAATAACTGACATGTTGTCTGAACAGGCTACCTATAAGTGCCTAACTCCTATGGAATTGAATGTTTTAATTAAGAATGTGTACACAGATTTACATGATATGCTAATGTGCTCTATTATAGACAATGACCTTTACAAATATTTTCTCATTGAGAGACTATTAGTTCCTATGTTTAGAGGTTTACCAAAGATTCATAAGAATCTACAAAAACCACCTCTGAGACCCATAGTCTCAGGTAAAGGATGGTTAACTGAGAGCATCTCTATTTATATAGAGAAACAGTTAAAACCTATTGTACAAACAACTACATCTATTCTTAGGGACACACAACAGTTTTTAGAAGCACTAACTACGTTAAACAATGATGGGCTCTTGATGGAAGCAGACTACCTAGTAACCCTGGATGTAAAGTCCCTATTTACATGTATACCCAATGATGTAGGTCTAGAATATTTAAGGTTGTACCTAATTCAGAAAGATATAACAAGGGATGAAATAATTAAGATTATAATGTTATTAGAAATAATTTTGAATAATAATGTTTTCATATTTGCTGATAAGTATTTCTTGCAAACAACAGGAGTGGCAATGGGCACCCCATGTGCCAACTCATATGCAAATTTAGTACTTGCTTACTGGGAGCATACTTACATTCTACAACATACTGTTTTTTTCTAAATATATTAGATACTATAAGAGATTTGTGGATGACCTCTTTTTGATTTGGGGAGGAGACCATGAATCACTTAATGATTTTATTACCTATATAAATGGCACCACTAGCTTTTTAACATTAACTAATAACTGCTCAAAAGATTCTATAGAGTTTCTAGATGTATTGATTTCAAAAGATAGAGATAAGATACATACATCTATCTATAGGAAACCCTGTTGAAGAAATGCCTTCTTACATAGAACCAGTATGCATCCCCCACATATACATAAGAATGTGTTAAAAAACCAGGCATTAAGATGCTCAAGGTTAACTAGTAAACAGGAAATTTTTGAAAAAGCCTTACTAGATACAGAAAAGGATTTATCAGACAGGGGTTATAATAAAAAAGATTTAGAGAATCTAAATTATGTGGATCGAACAGGTAAAGGACGTCCATATATAGAAGGTGCTGAACAACAGAATAATAACATGGCAGTTCAACAGAAAAGAAATAACAAGATTGGACAAAGAGTTAATATCCCTTATACTAACTGTAATAGAATGATAACAGATGTTATTAGAAAGAACTGGGGAATTTTGACCTTAGATGAAGAGATTAGTAAGATAGTAGGGCAACATCCGAGCTTCAGCTATAAGAACACTAGGTCCTTGAAGAGACTACTATGTTATGAGCACAAACAGACTAGAACACTTTCAGTAAAAAAGGGAACTTTTCCTTGTTACAATTGTAACCAGTGTCAATATATATATAATAGAAATACTTTCATACATCCAGACACACAAGTATGTTATGAGTTTGATTTCTATGCTAGTTGTGCTTCCAGAAATATTGTTTATTTAGGTGTTTGTCAGAAATGCAATATGTATTATGTTGGTAAAACAAATAGAACATTAAGAGAGAGAATTAGGGAGCACCTATATGCCATAAGCAAAGAGAATGAGACCAATGCCCTAGCCAAACATGTGATTCATAATGATACCGCACATAAATTTAAGTTCATGGTTTTAGAACTGATACATACCACCAAAAGGCTAGGAAATTTAAGTAACTTTACTGAAAAAGAAGAGAACAAATGGATAATCAGACTACAAGCTGATATTAGACATGGTCTTAATGATAGAGTTTCTTTAAAACCCTTTTTGAAAGACAGACCACTGAGACACTAACAACACTGCTCTTTCCATATAGTTCTTCAGTTGCATATACTAGCTCCTCTCATTTAAGTATACATATTGCACTCAATTCATACTGATTTTCACTATATACTCTCACATACACACTTATGCGATTTCTATATACACATATAAGCATACACATACTTTTTATACACATTTTTTATATCTACATTCTCACACACATACAATATTTCCATCATATATTATATTTACTTCATATGTTCAAATATGCATTCACATATACGTGCATATATATTTTTATATATTTTTATATATATGTATGTATATATTTCTACATATATTCTTCATACATACTCATTCATACATGTATATATATATATATATATATATACTTTTATACACTTATATGTTTACACATAACATCGAGGTATACATTGAGTTACACATGAGTATACAGATATGGATGTGTATATGTATGTATTTTTAACATTTTTATATTTATATGTTTATGTATTTGTATATTTCTATGTTTCTATATGAATTTTTATGTATGTCTGTTTGTATATATTTTATCATTATTATTTTTAGAGCCTTAGGGAAACTCACAGTAGACTGCTAGTTTTATTAGACATCTCTATCAGTCAACAACTGTTTTTATAAAGATTTCTCTAATGACAAGGAAATTAGATACTGAAAATTAGAATTAATTAGCTAATTAACCTTCAGAGATTTCATTGGCTTAAGAAAGGGTTAGGCAGAGATATAATGGATATTTTTACACTTTATTTTTATTAAAGTCTGAAGAAGCGCCCTGTGAGGCGTGAAAGCGCTTACTCTCTACAAATAAAGGATACATCAGCTTTTTGAGTTGGCTTTGATTGTTATGGTGTGCTTCTAATCTCTCTTTTTTCTACTGGATTTATAACTTTATTTTGGAGGCACTTCACCCCTCAAGTATACATTTTATTTCAACATATATATCTCCACCCTTTACAAACAGTTGCATTATGTCCCCTGCTCTATGCACATATACAGATGTGAATATATACGACACATATATATTTCTCCGTATGTGTGTGGCATACACACACAATATCCACACTGTTGTAAGTCCCTGGACTTCACAGCTGAACTGTTGGGCCTTGCTGCAACACAAACAGGTGTCACATATGAACACACACTAACATTAGGGGGGTATAGATGGCTACAAATGCTAGATAAGCATACTAGACTGCTACAGCAGTTGCCAATGCTAAGCTACACTTTAATATGACTATCATGCATGTGCTGTTCTGTCACACCCATGTTTATATAATGTCAGCGCTAATCCCCCCAACAGCCATTGGCCACACTACTGTACACAGATAACATGGATCAGATCTTTGACATTTAATGCTGAGCTACACATTTCACAGGTATGTCCCACTGCCCACAGGTACACACTGTATTGTCCACAGCAGTAGTTAATCAGAACATCTATGCATAAATAAGTACTGCTGCCACATATGAATGGTTCACATTATGTAGACTATTCTTCAATAACATCTGCTACATGCCAGTAAATACATATCTGTCACATACCTTTCCTTTGTATGATTTGGTAATATTTCTTTTTCTTTTTCCTTTTCTCTGTCTCTCTCTCTCTCTCTCTGTTAGTCTGCAATAGAGTGATTGAGTTTGTTGGCAGAGATTGCAGCCTGCTTTTGTAGGTATTTGCACATGAGCATGTGATGGCCTCTGCACCAATTAGTGGCCACCACTTACTAATTGCATGCAGCCTGCTGTGTATTATTGCAGTAATCACTGTCATAGCAACCCAGTACTATAAATAGCTAACCCAGGTAGGGGTGGCCCTTTCAGCTTTCCAAGATGGAGATCATCCTTGTTTGCTGCGGACATCATTGTTTAAGACAGAAAGTTGGTATAGTTCTTATATCAGAAGCCAGGGGTGTAGACAGAGATTTACATTTTGTACTCAGACCTAATGTTGCTGCTTCCCGTACCCACTTGTCAGTGTAGAAATGTACTCACCCCTCAAAATGCTACCCCAAGATACATGGAAAGATGTACTTTCTTTTCAATTTTTACAGTTAACTGCCATACAAAGCTAATTATTGAGATGTATTCCTTTGGAACAAGAATTGTTTGTGAACTGCTATACTGTGAATATTCATTTACTCAGTTCTAAACAGTTTGTGCGTTTTTAGTGCTGACATTAGCACAAGCTGCTCAGAAAAACTGGACTGTCAGAAAAATATTCATTTTTATATATGTCTAATGCTTATTAGAAGCTAAAAGGGTTAACACATTTTCATTCTATTTCATGTACAGCTTAATTCTGTATGAAATTATAAGATGATTTTTCAAACCACAGTATGCTTTCTGAAACTGCAAGATGCAGCCTGACCTAGCATTTGCTAGCACAGCAAAATTCATGTTTATGCCTTTTGGAAATGTACTGAGAAGCACGTGATTATCTGCTAGGTCAGGAAAATGTATGAATAGTGTATGAATAGAACAATATTGTTTTCTTTAATATGATTGAATATGAACAATCAGCTCTGTTCGTGTTATGAGAACATGCACAGCTGCGGAAAAGAAGAGATACATGAAACAAAAGACTGCTTGAAGAATCTGTACTTGCTTTGTGCTCGAATTAGCTATGGTACCTTGAATGGTAACATAACACAGCGGGAAGTTGTATCTAACCAGTGGTCACCAAGGCCACGTTGTTTTTCTTAGGAAGTTTTTTATAAAATTGATAGTGCAAGCAGAAAATCATGGAAAAACAGCTGCTATGCAATGATGATGTTAAAACTTGTGATCTGTTACGTCAACTTGGTAGGCAATGTCGTATTAGAAAGTGTATAAAGATGAACTTACTTCCAGATTTTAGTTAGACAAACTCTGTAGTCGCACGTTTTTGTCTCCTTGCTGCAAGATTAAAGTGCCTTAACCTGAACCTACCGTGTATTGATCATTTTTAAAGTTTATTTTTCCTATGACAGATTGGTCCTTCTGACCGGAAAACTCTCGCTCTAGCTCAGGTCAGATGGGCCCAGTGGCATGAAACCATACGGGGAAGAGGCCACATCGGTTCATAGGTTCATAGTTTCATAGGTTCATACTAGGCTATCTGCCCTAGGGCATTTATAAGCCTAGCCAGAGTGTGTGTGGCTTTCACCACCCCTTAGGATGAGAATAATATGCCCTTTTAGGGTTTAGTTTACTGTGCTTCTGTCTAGTAGTGACACAGAGATGACCCCCGGGGTAAACCTACGATCTCCCATCCACTCGTCAAGATTTCTCTTGAATAGAGTCAGTGAGGGGCTCTGCCTAACATGGACTGGGATTCTGTTCCAGAGTGTAGGGAGCCTCTGGGTTATGAATCTGTCTCTCCAGCACGTTCTATTTATTTCTGTGTTGAGGTTTAAGTCTCTTGCTCTCATGGCTCTGATGGATTTGGATTTTCTGAGGTGGAGCATGTCCATTAATTCTGGATTGGACATGGCCTTGTACGTCAGGCACAGATCACCTCTGAGTAGGCGGTATGCGACTGAATAGAGCTGGAGTTTTTTCAGTCGAGCAGCATATGACATATGTTAAGTTAACGAGAAGTTAACGAATGAGGTCAATTTACTGGACAATGACATCAAACTGCATATTGACTTTTACAAGTTTAAGTTTGATTATAATCGCATTTTTTCAAGTGTTGATGCTTTTATGAGTAAGATCAAGACTAATAAGTCTAAAAAACTCTTTAGGGACAGATGTGCATACCAAGAAAACAGGGCCTACCCTAAACTGTCTAAAGTTAATAGTCAAAATGTAAATGATGACCTTGCTATTAGCAAAGTTGATGCTAATAGAAATGGGGTTATACTAGATAACACTGACTCCACAGCAGTAACTGTTCAACAGGAAGGTGGTCTTAGACGTAGTAATAGGAACCACAAAAAGGCTGATGGTCCTAATGGCCATGTTAGTAATTCTATAAACTTTGGCGATTCCACTTATAATGTTAGTGATAATTCCGTTTTTTTAGGGAATCACAACAACACTCACAACAAGGGCAGGAACAGGAACTGGAACAGATAGTTAGTCCTAGTAACAATGATGAAAATACTCAATCACCTAATATTCTTTTTAATAGTAGAGGTGATTTTAAGGTTTATAACTTTTCATCACTGTCATTAGAACCTGAACTCATCGAATTGTTGGCACTAGGTAACACATTTGTGCCTTCTAAGAAGTTTGATGTAGCCAAACTGTTGATTAATTTAAAATGCTATGTCAGAAAACTCAATTTAAGGCTGCTTTTCAACAATGAGGTGAATGTTCTGAACAATTCACTAACCCTATCGAGTACCTTTAACCCCCCCTTACACCTTGGTTTAAGAATGTTCGAGAACATTTGCGAACTTGACGCTCGTCACTTGGACTTCCTTTGTAGAAGTACAAAAAATACTTCTAACATCACTAAGGTCCAATTTGAAGCTCTTAACAACTTATGTGCTTCCCCTGTGAGAATCATTAAACCGGATAAAGGGGGTAGGTTAGTTATTTTTGAAAATGACCAGTACACTCAAAGAATGTTTGAGGTTCTTGATTCTCAGGCTTATAGACCAGCATCACTAAATGAAATGAATGGTTGCTCAAACAGACTTAGAGGTTACTTTAGGGACATTTACCTTCTAGGAAGAATTGATGTGGACACATACAAATATATAGACATTGTTTCACCAAAAGTACCGGTAATGTTTGGAATACCAAAGGTCCACAAGAATAGCAGTGACCCCCCTATGAGAGCGTTAATAGATGGAAGATCTTCTATGACCTATCCATGTTCTAAATATGTTGACTTTTTGCTCTCCAAATACATTAAACTGGTACCCAGCATTTGTAAGGACTCTTGGTCTTTTTTGACCAACATTAACAGTATTCCTTTTAACAACCATTACAACTTCCTCACTATTGACGTTGTCGATTTGTACACCTCAATCCCTCACCAAGAAGCGGTTGAGTGGATTTGTTTGCTCCTTAACGAACTTAAAGCACCTAAGGTTGAAATCGACAACATCACTGAACTATTAGATATAGTTCTCACGTCCAATTTTTTCACCTTTGACAGATCTATCTACTTGCAAACTCAAGGTGTGGCAATGGGCTCCCCTTGCGGTGCCAGTGTTGCCAACCTTTTTATGGGACACTGGGAGAAAAATTTCCTTTTTAACAATCCAGATTGGATGAAACACATCCATTATTACACGAGATTTTTGGATGATGTTTTCATCCTCTTCGAAGGTGAGGCCACACTAGCAGAGTCATTAGTGGACTTTTTAAATACAACTACACCTTTCCTCAAGTTTACTTATAATTTTTCTAAGGAAAGCATTGACTACCTTGACGTGAAATTGACTAAAGATTCTACTATTTCTAGCCTTCAATCTTCCATTTTTAGGAAAGCTACTTACTGCAACTCCTTTTTACACTATTCCAGCTCTCACCCTTACAAACAAAAAAGAGCCATTGTTAAAGGTCAACTGGTGAGGGCAGTAAGGATGTGCAGTAAGCTTTCCGATTTCACTTCTGAGTGTAACTTCCTGAAACAACTTTTTATTAACAGAGGTTACCCTCAGGTTATGTTTGAGGCTCTACTTAGTGAGGTTGAGCTTAAGAGATCTAATGGCTATTTTAAGCCTCTCCTTAACTGTGAGAAGGGAGTAGGAACAACCGAACAGGCTCTTGTCATTAATGAAGAAGAGATGAGTAATCCAGGCACAACAGTTGAGTTAACTCCTGTACAAGACTTGACCATTCCCCCGTTGACTTTTATCACCACTTTCAACAGTAATTCTAATCAGATTTTGAGGATTATACAGAAAAATTGTTTTTTCATTGAAAGTAATCCACTATTATTAGAAAAATTAGGTACTAGACCTCATGTTGTTTATAAAAGGGGAATGAATATAAAGGAACTGTTACAGAGGAATACTTACTCACATCTTCATCCCTATAATAGACTTAAAGGGACTTTTTCTTGTGGAATGTGTAACTGGTGTAATGTAATTCGTGTTGGTTCCACCTTTTCTATTAGGGATAGAAAATTTGATATCAAATTTAAAATCAACTGTGAAACAAAGTCTATAGTGTACATTGCTTTCTGTGTGTGTTGCCCTGTGTTTTATGTCAGAAAAACCGACAGAAAATTTAAGGAGCGTGTTTACCAACATTGCTACGCCATCAAAAAAGGTAAAACTGAAAACGCATTGGCTAAGCACGTTACATGTAACCCAGGGCACAGTTTCACATTTATGGGCATTGATCATGTACCAGTATCTATTAGAGGTGGCCCTACTTCACTGGTTCTTGAAAACCGTGAATTGGAATGGCAGTTGAAACTTGATGCCTTTAACAACCCGTGTTTAAATGAGAATTGCAGTATTGCACCTGTTCTTAAACTCAAGGCATTTCTGAGATGATGCTTATATTGAGAATATTTTGTTCAGTTCTTGTTTGCCCTTACCTACTAGTTGGGTTGACTTATCTTAATTCTATTACAAAATAACAAATAGTTACTTTTATATTTTTTAAAATTTATGTTTTTACTATAAATTCTCTTTATCTAATTATCCACTGGATTTGAGTTGCTTAGGCAACGTTCATTAACATTGTTTTTACATTTACTAAAAACCTCTTTACCTAATTCTATGTTTCTTATTAAAAAGTTTTTAAATATTTTCTGCGTATATAAACCATGTTACTGTTAACTAATGAGTTACTCAACTATGTATTTCTGTTTCTTTTACTTGGTATCGCCCTTTTAAGTGTATTGTTCTATTTTAATTGAAAGGAAGTGATGTAATGTACCAACTGCTACTTAGGTTCAAAAAGGTTTTGGCGCCCTTTTTGTACTTCTCTGATGAAGCTTCTCTTTTTTGGAGTAGCGAAAATGCTTGTTGTCTTTCCACAATAAATTTGCGTTAAGGAATATTACCTTGTGCTTTGGGCTTTGCTTTGACCAGGACCTCTTGTTGTGCTAGCATATGACATATGTTTAAGACCCTTTATCCTCTTGGTGAGGAACTATTGGGGTCTTTCCAACTGCTGCAGGTGTCGGGTGAGATACATCCCAAATGGGGCATTGTACTCAATCATTGGCCTGATAAGAGAAGAGTACAGGGGCACAATGACCTCTCTTTATCTAGATGTGAAACCCTTCATGATAAGGTGGGCAATATAGAAGGTCTTCCTAACCACTTTGGCAATGTGAGTGTCAAATGAGAGGTTACTGTCAACCTGGGTCCCTAGGTCCCTGATTACCTCTTCCGTACTTAATGGATTACCACCTATGTGGTAATTTGTGGGTAGCTTGTTTTTCCCAAAGGGTATGACTATACATTTTTTGGCGTTCAGCTTAAGGCCATGGCTCTGGCACCAATTATCCGTTTCTATGAGGCCTCTCTGAAGGATGTTTGTGTCTGCTGGAGTATCAGTTATGGCGCCCAGTTTGCAGTCATCTGCGAACTTTGTCAGCCACAATCCTCCTATGTTTGCCTGTACCTCGGAAAAATAAATGACGAACAAGAGGGGTCCCAGGACTGAGCCCTGTGGGACATCACTTGTGACTGGCTTAGAGTCTGACATAGCTCCAGCAACTCTGACCCTGTGGGTTCTGTCCTTGAGCCAGTTTGCAACCCATCTTGTGACATATGGGTTTACATTTAAGCTGGTGAGTTTGTCTGTGATGCCCGAGTGGGGTATTGTGTCAAAGGCTTTTGCAAGGTCAAGGTAGGCTGTGTGAACTGCCTTACCCTCATCAATGGCCTTAGTGACTGTTTCAAAAAAGTCGACCAAGTTCAAAAGGCAGGATCTGCCCTTGACAAAGCCAAATTGGGTAGGATCCAATGTCTGTAGGTCCCCAATGTCTTTGTTTATGAGTTCCATAATGATCCTCTCCATAGCTTTGCAGACCAGGCTCATCAAGCTTGTGGGGCAGTAATTTCCAGGGTCCGTAGAAGCACTGCCTTTGTGAAGTGGGACCACTGTTGCCATACGCCACTCTTTGGGTACGTATCCTGTAGTAAGGCTAAGATTAAACAGCAGCCTTATGTGTGGGTTTAGTTCCTCTTGGAGTTCATGTAGCACACAGCCTGGGACACCGTCTGGTCCCATTGATGCTGTGTTTTTAGCTTTAGAGAGGGCGGCTCTCACCTGGGCATCTGAGATGTTAGGGAGGCTACACTCTGCTGGGATAGTTATTTCTCCTTTTGGGGGGGAAGGGGAGGAGAAATTTGCAGTGAACCTGTCTGCCAGAATGTTGGCAATGTCAGTGGGTTCAGTGTATTTTGTGTCATTTTGGACTAACTCTGAGCATATCTGGGAGTTTCCACCCAGGTTTCTAACATAGCTAAAGAAGGCCTTGTTTTTGTCTTTTGTGTCTTTTGCAATTTTTCTCTCAAAGTTGGCCTTGGATGATTTTATGACTGATCGTAGTTTTTTGCTAGTACTGATCAGAGATGCCTTCCCTTTTAGGGATTTTGCTCTGTCATGTAGTAGCTTCCTCCTCCTGTTGTAAAGTTTGTTTATGGCTGGGGTCCACCAGACCGGGTGCCTGCCTTTGGGGGAATGGGTCTTGGTTTTATTTGGGATTGCATGATCCATGCATTCTTGAAGGTGCCCGTAGAAGGCATTTGCAAAGGATTCAGCAGTGTGGGTTGTGGTTTCCACTGGCCCAGGGGCCTTGAAGGATACCACTTCAGTCTTAAGAAGTGTGAAGTTGGCTTTTGAGAAGTTCTTCACTGTGGTCTTTTGTGCAGGGGGTGGGGGCGGGATGTGGATTTCCAGTGAGATTAATTTATGGTCTGATCTTACCAAAGAGGGATATACTTCTGGTGTGGAGCATTTTGTCCTCATGTTTGTGATGATCAGGTCTAGTATATTGTCTCCTCTTGTGGGAATGGTGACTAGTTGTTCCATTGCATTTGAGTTTATGAATTCTAGGAACCTTTGGGCTAGGGTGTTGGGGCTTGAGTAATGTTCCCAGTCTATGTTTGGGTAGTTGAAGTCTCCCAAAATGATGGTATTTGGAGAGACATTCATACTCTCCAGTGTCTTCAGGAAGGCTGTGTGGGGTTCCTGAGTTTGAGAGGGTGGTTTGTAGCATGCTACAAACTGTAAGGCAGTTTTGCCTATGGTTAGTTGCACCTGGATGGTCTCCAATGCTTCGTGTGTTGCCACTAACCTGGAGGTGTTGGTATCTTTGATGAATATGGATACTCCCCCTCCTTTTGTGGTTCGGTCCAAGTTTTGGGGCCGGAAAGCATGATATGAGGTAAAACCTGATAGTGCTGGGGTGCTCTCAGGAGCCTTGAACCAGGTTTCAGTCACTGCACAGGCATTGATGTTCTCCATACTGAGGAGGGCTTCGAGGGCGTGCATCTTGAGGTTTAGACTTCTGGCATTGAGCAGCATTACCCTTAGTTTTTTCCACTTGTGTTTTCTAGGGAGGTAGGTTTGTCATTTGAGCCTTGCCTAAAAAAGGCACTATGGGGTGGCAAGAGCCTTGGCCAATATCCGGAAGCCCAGGGGTGACAGGTGCAAGCCATCCCTTGCAAAGCAGCGTGGCTTGTCAAGCATGTCATCCCAAGCAGACAGACATTGGATCCCCTTAGAATGACACCAGTAATTAAGCCAATTGTTAAAACTGATCATTTTGTCCTTGTACTGTGGCATCATTCTTGGTGAGGGTAAGATGCTGCTCAGGGTCAGGGTCATACCGGCCTGGGTTACATAATCAGAGAGCTCCTCTATGTCTTTTTTCATGTAGTTCAGGGAGGTACATCTCAGGTCGTTCACACCGGCATGAACAATGACTGAGTCATATTTGTACTTGCTGTGGAGTGACCTGAGTGCTTGTGTTATGTGGCGGATTCTAGCTCCCGACAAGCAGCTTACTGTGACCTTTTCCTTGTTCAGTCTGGTGAGCGGGACGTCAGTGTGTCTGACTATGGAGTCACCTATTACAAGTGTGTCTGGCATGTTGTTTGGCCTTAAGGGCTGTGACTGTTTAGCACACTGAATTTGTGAACTATGTGTTGCATGTGCTATGTCTTGAGGTGGCGGTTGCTTGGGTGTCTGCTTTGGAGGCCTCTGTTGTTTTGGTAGATTTTTAATCAGCGCCTCCGAGTATGTTTTTGTGTGTTTATGTGTTTGGTTTGCAGTTGTGATAGTTCTATGTGAGACTGGGTTTGTGGTGTGCGTGGTTACCTTCTCCTCCTGACTGGTCTTGCCAGTACTGAATTGAGAGAGCTCAGCCTCCAGTTTGGCTATATAGTTGCATCTCTCGCATATATTTGTATTTGTTGGGAGGAGGAGAGGGTTTTCTGTGTACATGAGGCAATTGTAACATTGCCTCAAGATTCCCAGATTCACCAGCTGAACAGGAGAGGACATCAGCAACTGACCCTTCGACATGCTAGAAATAGTGAAAAAGATTGCTGTGTAACTGAGTCAGAAAGGACCTATAGGGAAATGGGTACTCAAGGGAATTTAGGTGAATGAAGTACTTTCTTTTGTTTAAGAGTGCTTTACCTGTATAAAAAATGCTTTAGGAGCAAGTGCTGAGCTTTTCAGATAGAGTATAGGCTGTTTAGATTGCAAGTAGAACAGTTCTAAGGGAAAAATTGAAGAGCAGACTTTACGGAGCCAGAAATAGTTTAAACTTGATTAACCGGCGCTGCCCTATGCTGCTCTATGAGCAACTTCGCGCTAATTCGTGCTAAAACGCGCTAAAGCATGCAAAAGCGGGCTTTATAGCAGGGGGTTGAAAAGAGCCAGGAATTGACCCAAAATGGCCAATAAACTACAAGTTGCTGGGCTGGAACCAATCCTCTAGGGACAAATAGGTTGCTCAGTGCTCCCCACTCCCACTGGTGAACAAACAAGCTTTCTCTTATCCAAATAAGGATATGGATAGCACAGGAACTAAGACAAAGCCCAGAGATCAGCAAAATCTGAAGACTGGACTATTCTAGTTCAGAAAAGCGGGAAAACAAGGATATATATATTTTTTCTTTTTTTACAGAGAAAGGAAAAAAAGATACAGTAACAAACAGTAAATGCAATAAAACAGCTAGCACACTTGAGTGTGTTAGCCTAACAATTAAATTAAACAAAAATTAATTTTTTAAGTGCTAACAGTATAAATTCAACACAAGTACAGTAAAAACAATATGCAGAGCTGTTTTTTAAGCGAAATGCAGTCAAGATGCAGTAATTTAAGCGAAATCCAGAAAAAATACTTATAAATCCAGGAAAGTCACTCTTTCACTCTCTGCTGCTTGTAGTACTCTGCAGGACACCACGAGGAGCTGTGCGAGTCTTTTACAAGTGAAAAAGCGAGCAAAAGTGGGCTTTATAAAGGGGGTTGAAAAGAGCCAGGAATTGACCCAAAATGGCCAAGAAACTACAAGTTGCTGGGCTGGAACCAATCCTCTAGGGACAAATAGGTTGCTCAGTGCTCCCCACTCCCACTGGTGAACAAACAAGCTTTCTCTTATCCAAATAAGGATATGGATAGCACAGGAACTAAGACAAAGCCCAGAGATCAGCAAAATCTGAAGACTGGACTATTCTAGTTCAGAAAAGCGGGAAAACAAGGATATTTTTTTTTTTTTTTTCTTTTTTTACAGAGAAAGGAGAAAAAGATACAGTAACAAACAGTAAATGCTATAAAACAGCTAGCACACTTGAGTGTGTTAGCCTAACAATTAAATTAAACAAAAAATAACTTTTTAAAGTGCTAACAGTATAAATTCAACACAAGTACAGTAAAAACAATATGCAGAGCTGTTTTTTAAGCGAAATGCAGTCAAGATGCAGTAATTTAAGCGAAATCCAGAAAAAATACTTATAAATCCAGGAAAGTCACTCTTTCATTCTCTGCTGCTTGTAGAACTCTGCAGGGCACCACGAGGAGCTGTGCTGAGTCTTTTA
Organism: Protopterus annectens; assembly: GCF_019279795.1. Taxonomy (NCBI): domain Eukaryota; kingdom Metazoa; phylum Chordata; order Ceratodontiformes; family Protopteridae; genus Protopterus; species Protopterus annectens. Next base: position 1,697,973,465 of record NC_056737.1, on the reverse strand, counting down.
CAAGTGAAAAAGCGTGCAAAAGCGGGCTTTATAGCAGGGGGTTGAAAAGAGCCAGGAATTGACCCAAAATGGCCAATAAACTACAAGTTGCTGGGCTGGAACCAATCCTCTAGGGACAAATAGGTTGCTCAGTGCTCCCCACTCCCACTGGTGAACAAACAAGCTTCCTCTTATCCAAATAAGGATATGGATAGCACAGGAACTAAGACAAAGCCCAGAGATCAGCAAAATCTGAAGACTGGACTATTCTAGTTCAGAAAAGCGGGAAAACAAGGATATTTTTTTGTAATCAGTCCCAGAAGTCGCCACAGTAGTCACCAGGCTGCAATTTGATACTGAACCAATTCTTAGTGTCCACACTCATTGTAAAATGAAAGTTACTGCTACAACAACAGTTCCAACTCAAAAACTTTACTGCAGACCAAAACTCAGTTTGACTTAAGTTAGATATAGAACTCCAAATGGCACGAATATACTCCAGAGAATATTTTATTGTTAGCGCTTTCACCGTTTCGGCTTCATCAGACAGTACAAATAATCAGCATCTTTCCCATTTAAATAATACTTATCTAGTTTCAATTGGTTGACAACAAAAACACATAGGTACAATGGGACCATCACATAGTTTTAGTTTTATGGTGTTACAAACCATTGAGGTTACATCAAGAGGTGGGGACATCTGCAATTTCACTGAAGAATGTGAGCTAAGATGGATAATACGACTTAGAGCGGATGTCAGCCCAGGAATAAATGACAAGGTCCCATTGAAACCCATGTTAAAGAATAGGAAGTTGTCCATAAAATGAAATATAGTAAATATTATTCTAGTAGATTAGGTACTCACACTGTAAGTTCTAGTACTAAGTTGTTTTAGCAACAAATTAATTTTAAATATTCATGAATATTGTATTTCAAGTTCATGGTTTTAGTTTTTGTGCTTATGAAGTTATTCAATAGACAGTTAAGTATCGTGGTTCTTAACAATGAATTTATATTATATATATGTATATTTATTCTTATTTATTCTTATATATATGTATGTATTTATTCATGTAATCATTTATTTATATATTTTTATATATCTTTATAGATTATCAAGTGAATTGATTTAAAGTGTTGAATGATATATTGTTTGTATGATTTTTTTCATATATTTTAATGGTAGTGAAGTGGATGGAGGAAATGATGTAATGAATGTTTTTGTTGTCAACCAATTGAAACTAGATAAGTATTATTTAAATGGGAAAGATGCTGATTATTTGTACTGTCTGATGAAGCCGAAACGGTGAAAGCGCTAACAATAAAATATTCTCTGGAGTATATTCGTGCCATTTGGAGTTCTATATCTAACTTAAGTCAAATGGAGTTTTGGTCTGCAGTAAAGTTTTTAAGTTGGAACTGTTGTTGTAGCAGTAACTTTCATTTTACGAGTGTGGACACTAAGAATTGGTTCAGTATCAAGTTGCAGCCTGGTGACTACTGTGGCAACTTCTGGGACTGATTACATTTATTCATTCATTGCCACAGCAGTCTTTGTGGTTCGGTGCGGTGTTGTTTTGATTGAAGGATTTTTTTTTGTTTTTTTTTTCTTTTTTTACAGAGAAAGGAGAAAAAGATACAGTAACAAACAGTAAATGCTATAAAATGGCTAGCGCACTTGAGTGTGTTAGCCTAACAATTAAATTAAACAAAAAATAACTTTTTAAAGTGCTAACAGTATAAATTCAACACAAGTACAGTAAAAACAATATGCAGAGCTGTTTTTTAAGCGAAATGCAGTCGAGATGCAGTAATTTAAGCGAACGCCAGAAAAAATAGTTATAAATCCAGGAAAGTCACTCTTTCACTCTCTGCTGCTTGTAGAACTCTGCAGGACACCACTAGGAGCTGTGTTGAGTCTTTTACAAGTGAAAAAGCGAGCAAAAGTGGGCTTTATAAAGGGGGTTGAAAAGAGCCAGGAATTGACCCAAAATGGCCAATAAACTACAAGTTGCTGGGCTGGAACCAATCCTCTAGGGACAAATAGGTTGCTCAGTGCTCCCCACTCCCACTGGTGAACAAACAAGCTTCCTCTTATCCAAATAAGGATATGGATAGCACAGGAACTAAGACAAAGCCCAGAGATCAGCAAAATCTGAAGACTGGACTATTCTAGTTCAGAAAAGTGGGAAAACAAGGATATTTTTTGTTTTTTTTTCTTTTTTTACAGAGAAAGGAGAAAAAGATACAGTAACAAACAGTAAATGCTATAAAACGGCTAGCGCACTTGAGTGTGTTAGCCTAACAATTAAATTAAACAAAAATAACTTTTTAAAGTGCTAACAGTATAAATTCAACACAAGTACAGTAAAAACAATATGCAGAGCTGTTTTTAAGCGAAATGCAGTCGAGATGCAGTAATTTAAGCGAAAGCCAGAAAAAATACTTATAAATCCAGGAAAGTCACTCTTTCACTCTCTGCTGCTTGTAGAACTCTGCAGGACACCACGAGGAGCTGTGCTGAGTCTTTGAGTTCTTCTGCTCTGAAAGACCTCCGACTGAATTGTCGTTCAAAAGAGGCCAGCCACTGTTTCTGATCTGCGATTGGAGGACGAGTCAACGGTTCCAGTGAGACGATCAATCACGGAGACTCAGGTAAGGAGGAATTTACCTTTTCTTTGTTTCAGATCAGGGACTTGTTACAGTATTTGTTTTTGTCAGGGAGATTTTATATAAATCAGGGACAAAAAAGATTGCTGTCTTGTCATAGATCAGGGAAACAGGATAGGTAGGCAGTTATTCTAGATAAACTGTGAAAAAGAGAAAATTGTGGTACCACGTGACAAGAAGGGTTACGTAACAATCTCTAACTAAGTTAAGACAATATGGGGAATAAGTGCACAAAAAGATCCCGAGATCCGCCTTTAACCGAAGACGCAAAATATATGCAATTACAGCGTGCCGACAACGTTAGGTACTATACAAAATGGGTTAATAAATACAAATTTGATGGCAAATTAGATAAACCTTCAGTTATCAAACTTGTCAAACAACTTAAAACAGACGCAAAAGGTCAGGTAAAAAAGCAACGTCAATTGGGAGTTCCTCAGGCACACGGGTGGCTTGAGGAAGCAAACCACAGGGAACAAAAGAATAAAAATTCAAAAGCAATGTTTTTAGATAAAGAAGACAATAACTTGTTAATAGCATCAGCCCCTCCTCCCCCTCCGCTTCCCTTACCAGAATATGAAGCGAGTGGACAAGCTGATCCACCTCCACTATATCCGGCTGTCCCTGTGAAATCAAAACCGTTTGTCAGAGATCCTATCGAGACTAGGTCTCGAACATGCAACTTAAGAGGGGATATTGAATTGTATGAAATAAATAAAACTTCACAAGCTATGAGTGAAGAAGAGATATGTCCACTCATAGAAGTACCAAATCCACAGGTAGGACAGGCAGGACAGGGCCCAACTCTTCTAGTATATAGACCGTGGACACCGGAAGACATCCAGAAAGCCACAGAGGGAATTTCCCATCCAAAAGTTAATTTTAGAAAATTCTTAGAAGACTTACAGGGCATGAGGTTAAGTTACCATTTAAATGGAGAGGAAGTAGAGAAAGTAGTCAGACAAATCATAGGTGCAGATTGGCACATGATCAGTGGCAACTGGAATCCCCGTGATGCAGAACATAGGCCACTCCCAAATGGTAACGCAGAACTGGATAACAGAGTGAAAGGTCTGACAGACCGAATCTCTGAGAAATGGAAGCCTAGGGCTGACTGGACTTGCATTAATCAAAGCATACAACAAGGTGAAACTGTTGATAGATATTATGCCAGATTATTAGAGTGTTTTAATAACCATTGTGGAATGCAGGTACCTGAAGACCAAACACATGATTCCCCATATGAGCAGCAACTAAAGAATGCATTTTTAACAAGCAGTATTGCACCCATTAGCAGCTTTATTACAAAGCACATGGTAGATCATCGTACAAGTAGATTACAGTCATTACTTGAATATGCAAGGCATTTTAATAGCAAAAAGAAAAAGAAAACTCAAGTATTTGCAGTAGAAGACGGATCAGAAGTCTTTGTAGTACAGACCGGGAAGAAGGGTAAGAAAAATGCCCAGGGAAACAAACAATTTGATAAGCGATCAGAGGAGTTTGAAGTGTAGTTAGCTGTTCATTGCCCCAGGAATTCCTAGCGCTTTACAAATCTAATCGATTACCACATGTTAGTTTAACTAAAGATAAGAATGTGAAGTGGGCAGACCTAGGAGAAAAAGTCACAAGGTGGGAAAAACAGACAGAATTAGAACTTTCAGAACAGGGAGTACAAAAGCAGAAGTTGAATTGGATAACACAGACACACCCAGCTGTGCACTTGCAGGCAAGTGAGGACAGCTGAGTAGCACTCTTACTAGAGGAAGAGGAAAAAGCCTTACGAGACATACCAGAGACTCTCTGGTCAACCATGAAATCAGATGTAGGACTTATTCGTACAGCAGGACCAGTCACTATCATGCCAAAGTCAGCATTTAGACCTCAAAAGAGACTGTATCCCTTAAGAAAGGATGCAGAAATAGGAATCAAACCTATAATAGCAGCCTTACTTAAGGAAGGAGTATTGATAGAATCTCCCGATTCACCATGTAATACACCCTTATTTCCTGTTAGGAAAGCAAATGGAGAATGGCGTATGGTCCAAGATTTACAAGCTGTAAATGACGCAGTAATACCCAGGGCACCTACGGTGCCAGATCCACACACCTTACTAAATGATTTGAAACCTTAACAGAAGTACTTTTCTGTGGTAGATATTAGCAATGCGTTTTTCTCAATACCGATACACCCTGACAGCCAACATTGGTTTGCATTTACATTTCAGGGTAAAAGGTATACATACACGCGACTGCCACAGGGATACTGTGAGAGTCCAACAATATTCGCACAGGAAATGGCAAGTAACCTGGCGGGATTTATCCCACCGAAAGGCAGCCAGATTTTACTTTATGTAGACGACATCCTGTTGGCAGCCCCTACCCAGCAAGAATGCAGAGAAGATACCATAGCATTACTACAATTTCTAGCTACTCAAGGACACAAAGTAAACAAAAACAAACTGCAACTTTGGAAAAAGCAGGTTAAATACCTGGGATATGTAATATCCAAAGAAAGCAGAATATTAGATGAAGACAGAAAAACAGCAATATTACAAGCACCCAAACCAACTACCAAGAAGGAAATGATGTCCTTCCTAGGTACGACTAATTTTTGTCAGAGTTGGATACCAAACTATGCCTTGGAATCTGCTCCACTGACCAACTTAATATTCAAGAAGCCTATGGCAGCACAAGATTTATTACAATGGACACCAGAAGCAGAATCAGCTTTCTGCAAATTGAAACAACAGATAGCATCCTCATTAGTTTTAGGATTACCGAACTATCATAAACGATTTTTCCAAACTTTAGATTGTAAGCAGGGTTATATGACATCAGTGTTAACACAGCAACATGGGGACAAACAACGCCCATAGCTTACTATTCATCACAGCTAGACCCAGTGGCGCAATCCTTGCCTCACTGTGTACAAGCAGTAGTCGCAGCTGCAATGGCAGTGCAGGCTTCAGCCTCAGTAGTGTTATTCCACCCTCTCACATTGAGAGTACCTCATGCAGTCACGATTATTTTACTGCAAGAAAAAGTAGCATATCTTTCTCCTGCTAGACATCTTTCCTGTATGACTATACTGTTGAGCCAACCTCATATGACAATTGAACAAAGCACAACTTTGAATCCATCAACCTTGCTCCCAACCCCTGCAGATGGCAAACCACACTGCTGCCTGCAGGAGATTGAGCAAAATACACTGCCTAGAAAAGATCTCATGGATGTTACCTTGGCTGATGCCGAGGTGGCATACTATGTGGACGGCTCGTGTAGGAGGGGTCCTACAGGACAGAATTTGGTGGGGTATGCAGTAGTTTCTGATACTGAGATTTTAGAAGCAAAGTCTTTACCACACAACTTATCTGCACAAGCAGCAGAATTGATTGCTTTAACAAGGGCATGTACCTCGGCAAAAGATAAACGTGTGAACATTTTTACTGACAGCCAGTACGCTTTTTCTACTGTACATGTTTTTGTGCAACAGTGGAAAAATAAAGGAATGATAACATCTACTGGTAAACCAATTAATCATGTGCAATTTATTTTAGATTTGTTAGAATCTATTCAGTTACCTCAGAAAGTAGCTATTTCCAAATGTGTAGCTCACACCAAACAACAGGATAGGATTTCAAAAGGTAATGCGAGAGCTGATACAGCTGCAAAGCAGGCAGCTTCAGCTTCAGAAGTATTTCTTTTGAGTGATGAATTACAACCATCTGAGATTTTAGATTTAGAAATGTTAAAAACAATGCAGACACTTACCACAAATGTAGAAACAGTACAACAACATATCAAAAAAATGACACAGACGCACTCCAGGAATTATACATTTATTAAAGGATTATTACACCTTTATTTATTGGGTTAAATACTTTTTGAAGGCTCTCTCATTTATTTTATATAACAGTACATGCAGAATAATTACTAACCTGCCTGATGATGCAGCCTTTGCGGCCTATCTTCATAGGCTTGCTGATTCATAGCCCGGACACCTGCAGCTTTGAAGTAAATGCAGTGATACTGAGACATACCTATCCATAGTATAGATAAGCATAGCAATTCTTAACTACTTAATACAATGGCTACTTACTCAGTAGTGGGGCATTAAGCATCGCATGGGACTCCTGGATCCACTGGTCCAGTTGATCCTCCCTACGTCACTTCAGGTCAGAATAATGGTGCCTGATCTGCTCACCAGTCCGAGGAACACCAGTGGCACTGGTGAGATCATGAGCTAGACTGTTCCAGCCCTCCGTTTTATATTGGGTACCCTGGTAATGGCCCCGCAGGAGTCTTTCCTCATGATTGCAGATAAGAAGCCAAACCATTACTTTGGTCTCCTCAGTGCCCCAGCATTGTGCTCGAAATCGAGTGCCTTCTCCAACACCGGCCATGCTGACTGCAGAAGGGGACTACAACCAGTTATGGCAAGTATTCCTGCCTGTGGAGCTTAAATATGCCTCATTTCCCACACTTCTTTGTGATTGGCCAGTTTTGAAAAAACTCAGCTGTATGCTTAGCTGATGTTAGCAATGTTTAATATTCCTTTGATAGATATGTGTCTGTTGAAAGTGCATGGTTATGAAATGCTGTCATTTCTTAGTGGTTATGTTCTGTGACTATAGTGCACAGTATGAGTTCGAGCTCTGTCACTGCCTTTTTTTTTTCCTACTGGCCAGACCTGAATGGTTAAGGTACAGTAAAGGAGGTGTGGCCGTGTTTAGCTGACTTTGCTCAACTTTGCCCGACTTTGCCCAACGTTGCCCAACATTGCTCGACGTTGCCCGACGTTGCGCTGGTTAGTGTGGTGCACAACTACGCACAAATATGTTGTATTTGTGCTGGTTAGCGCAGTGCGCAGCTACGCGCAAATACATTGAGCTTATTAACGTGCTGCTCAGCTATGAGCATTTGGTTTTAAATATGCTAAATACTGCTAAAATGTGCTTAGCTGTGCTTTATATTGCTTAAAATAAGTTACTCATGCCTCAGAATGCATAACCATTTCACCTTCATATATATATAATTCGTTCACTACTACATATAACATTTGAATGCTTTTTACAAAACTTATACATGATAAATGTAAGGAAATATTTTGTATACAGATTTCCAACACAAAATGGAACGTGCAGTAGTGGGACTCGAACCGGGAATGCCTCTTCTTTTTGCAAAGACTCTAACCATTACACTATCGCTATTTTGCTTAATTTGTATATTTTTTTCTTATTATCCTCTTCTGTGTCTAAGCTGCTAACTGTAGCTAAGCAATGGGCAATCCCACGCAAGCACGTGAAATATGGGCATCTATATCAGAAATAAAACAAAAAAAAATTTCTTCATTTTTAAATTTGGACGAGGTTTAACATATGGGGGAGTGTAGTGTTACAATGTACACATGTGAGCGGGCTCGCTCACGTAACTCGACATTTCTTGGGTTTTGTCAGTGCAGGGGCATGGATTTTTGGACTGCTCGACATTCCGACACACCCCCTTCACTCGTCCATGCTCCATGTAAGCTTTAGAGTTGAGGCAGCGTGCCCTCATTAATATGCATGGCACGCTGCCATCATACTCTTAGACTGGCGTTTCCGTGTAAGACTAATCTAGTCTTACACAGAAGATTAGTAAATCCTGGGGACTGTGTTTAGTACATCAGATGAAGCAACAATTAAGGTAACAAAATGGTCCATTGCCATGATATGTGGATATGCATTTGTTCATTATTCCTTGAACTACAAAGCATCATTCCTAAATTCCAAAACATTGCAACATTACACAGCAGAAAAAGACAGGGAACGCGCATTACTGAAATGGAAACTTCTCACAGATATGTTTACTTCTTATTTAGCAACTGGCATCAGTTTTCAGTCAAATCAGATTGTCATGCTAGTCCAACCTAGTGGATTATGACTGAGGCACTTTTTTAACTCTTTAGGATATGTTCCTACCATTTTCATGTGTTTTAGTAGTAAATCAGTTTATTCGTATTTCCAGAGCACTGCAAATGCACAGGCAAATACAGTTATGTCACTTTACAGCACAAAATTCCCCAAAGTATTGGAGATGGAAAAGTAATACTGAGAAAATAGGCAAGGCAACTCAAAAATGATGCTATTAAAATAAAACTCCAACTATAATGGTAACTTATAGTGGTTCCAGCGTAGCTATCATTAATGTGACAGACATATAGACAGACAGCTCTTTGGGGAATGCTCCTTGTTCAGATGTTATTAGTAATATGTATGTGTAAAAGTTACTAGTAATATGTCTGTGCAGAACATGTTAGTAATATGTATGTGTAAAAGTTACTAGTTCATAGGTTCATAGGTTCATAGGTTGGTACTAGGCTATCAGCCCTAGGGCCTATACAAGCCTAGCCATAACAATTCCCTGGCTATTTCTTCCCACACTATTTACTTCCCTGGACCCCTGTCTAGCAGGGCGACTGACGTGATCCCCGGGATGAATTTCCTTTCTCCCATCCAATCATCAAGGTTCCTTTTGAAGAGGACCAAAGAGGCACTCTGCTTGACATGTATGGGCAGTCTATTCCAGAGTCTGGGGAGTCCCTGGGTCAGGGACCTATCCCTCCAGCATGTTTTGTTTATTGTGATGACAAGGTTTAGCTCCCTGGAGCGTGTGGCTCTGAGGGATTGGGATTTCTTTAAGTGTAGCATGTCCAACAGCTCTGGGTTTGACATGGCCATGTATGTTAAGCAAAGATCGCCTCTGAGTAGACGATATGCGACAGAGTATAGCTGGAGTTTTTTAAGGCGGTCAGCGTAGGGCATCTGCTTTAGGCCTGTGATTATTTTAGTGAGGTATTTCTGTGGCCTTTCCAGTTGTTCCAGATGTCTTCAGAGGTACATACCAAATGGGGCATTGTATTTTATAATGGGTCTAATGAGGGATGAGTACAGTGGGACAATGACCTCCTTTTTTCTGGATGAAAAGCCCTTAGTGATGAGGTGTGCCACATAGAAGGATTTCCTGACTGTTGTGGTGATGTGGTTATCAAAGGTGAGACCGATGTCCACCTGTGTCCCTAAGTCTCTTATCACACTTTTGGTGTTTAGTGTACTGCCACCTATATGGTAATTCACGGATACATGTTTTTTCCCAAAGGGGATAACTATACATTTCTTGGCATTGAGCTTGAGCCCATGGCTCTGGCACCAAGCATCTGTTTCTGTAAGGCCCTTTTGTAGAGTATCCACATCATTTGGGGATTCAATAATGGTTCCCAGTTTGCAGTCATCTGCGAACTTTGCTATCCAGAGTCCCTTAGTGTTGGCCTGTACTTCAGAGAAGTAGATGCCAAACAAGAGTGATCCCAGGACTGAACCCTGAGGTACTCCACTTGTCACTTGTCTGGAGCTGGATTTGGAGTTGGCTACTTTTACAGTCTGGGTTCTATCAGTAAGACAGTTAGCAACCCATTGGGTGACGTAAGGATTAATGCCCAGCTTAGTAAGTTTATCTATGATTCCAGAGTGGGGGATGGTGTCAAAGGCCTTGGCAAGGTCTAGATAGACTGTGTGGACCACCTTCCCTTGTCCATGGCTCTGAAGACTGATTCGAAGAAGTCAATCAAGTTCAGGAGACAAGATCGGCCCTTCACGAACCCAAACTGGGTGGGGTCCAGTGTTTGAAGGTTGCCAATGTCTTTGTTTATAAGTTCCATGATAATACACTCCATGGCCTTGCAGATAAGGCTTGTCAGACTGATGGGACGGTAGTTTCTGGGATCCAAGGTGGATCCCGCCTTGTGGAGTGGGATAACTGTAGCTGTGCGCCACTCAGTGGGCACGAAACCTGAGGTGAGGCTGTGATTAAACATGACACTTAGGTGAGGTGCCAGTTCATATTGTAGTTCATGTAGTACACAGCCCAGGATGTCATCTGGTCCCAATAGCTTTGGAGAGTGCATTTTTTACCTGTGTGGCTGTTATTACCGGAATTTGGCAATCTTCCGGTATTGAGATGTGCCATTTAGGGGGTGAGAGGGGGGTGAAGTTGGCACTGAATCGCTCTGCCAGGATATTGGCAATATCCTTGGGATCAGTATATTTAATGCCATTCTGTTTTAGCTCAGAGCAGATCTGAGTATTGCCATTTAGATTCTTGACATAGTTATAGAATGCCTTGTGGTTGTCTTTGGAATATTTGGCAATTTTATTTACGTAACTAGCTTTGTAGGATTTTATGAGGGATCTCAGTTTCTTACTGAGGCTAGTAAGGAAGTTTTTTGCATCCTGGGATTTTCCTCTTTTCTGCAACAGTTTCTTCCTTTTGTTGTAAAGTTTGTTTATGGCAGGGGACCACCAGATTGGCTTCTTTTTTTTTGGATGAGAGCATCTTGGTTCTATTTGGGATGGCACGATTTATGCATGAGTGGATGTGCTCGTACAGTGCCTTAGTATAGGATTCAGCAGTTGAACTTTCAGCTCCCGTCTGCATGGGTGTCATGAAGTTTGTCACTTCTGACTTGAGTAGCATGAAGTTGGCTTTGGAGAAGTTTTTTATGGAGGTTTCCTTACTGGGGGTTGGGGGTGGGATGTGGATGTTAAGGGTGATTAGCTTATGGTCAGACGTGACTAATGAGGGGATGACAATAGTTGTGGAGCATCGATTTCCCATGTTGTTAATGACCAGGTCTAGGATATTGGAGCCCCTGGTGGGACTATGGATTAGTTGATCCAGGGCGTTAGAATTTATGAATTGCAAAAACCATTGGGCAAAGGTGTTGGTACATGAGTAGCTTTCCCAGTTAATGGCAGGGTAGTTAAAATCACCCAGTATTAGGGTGTTTGGTTCTATCTTAATATTTTCCAGAATGTTTAAAAAGGTGTAGTGAGAATCTTGGGGTATGGTGGGGGATCTGTAGCAAGCTACAATTTGGATTGCAGTCTTACCTAGTGTTAGTTGCACCTGGAGAATTTCAGACGCATTGTTGGGCAACTAGCCTGGTGGTGTGAATATCCTTGGTGAATATTGACACTCCTCCACCTTTAGTGTTTTGGTCCTGCTTTGGTGGCCGAAAAGTGTGGTAAGAGTAGTAGCCTGGTATTGCAGGGGTGCTCTCTGGAGCCTTGAACCAGGTCTCAGTTACTGCACAGATATCGATGTTCTCCATTTTAAGGAGTGCCTCGAGAGAGTGCATTTTGAGGTTTAGACTTCTAGCATTGAGTAGCATTACCTTCAGATTTTGCATGGTTGTACCTGTTACGGTGGTAGTTTTGTCCTTTGAACTTTGCCTAAAAAAGGCACTACAGGGGTGGCAAGAGGCTTAGCCAGTAACCTGAATCCCAGGGGCGACAGGTGCAGACCATCTCTGGCAAAGCATCGTGGTCTGTCAATCATGTCGTCTCAGGCAGACAGATACTGGATCCCCTTTGAATGACACCAGAAGCTTAGCCAATTGTTGAAGTCAATCATTTTGTCCTTATATTGTGGTATCATTCTGGGCAAAGGCAGGATGCTACTCAGGGCTAGGATCATACCTGCCTGGGCCACATGATCCGAGAGCTCTTCCATGTCTCTTTTCATGTAGTCCAGGGAGGTACGTCTCAAGTCATTCACTCCAACATGGACAATGACAGAGTCATATTTGTACTTGTTGTGGAGTGACTTGAGTGGATGCGTTATGTGGCGGATCCTGGCACCAGACAGGCAGCTGACTGTAATTTTCTCCTTGTTCAACCTGGTGAGAGGGACATCAGTGTGCCGGACTATAGAGTCACCTATGACTAAAGTGTTAGGTACATTGTCTTGCCTTAGGGGCTGTTGCTGGGTGGCACACAGGTGTTTTGAACTATGTGACACTTTGGTTGTGATTGGTGTTTGTTTGCGTTTCAGCTTCAGAGGTCCTTGTTGCTTGAGCAGGTTACAGTTAAGGGCCTCTGCATATGTGGATTTAGTGTTGCTATATGTGGGTGTTGGTGGTATGGGTTTAGAAGGGCTATGTGTTGCTTGAGGTGTCGTGTGGGTGTTAACCTTCTCCTCTTGACTGTCTAGCACAATCTTGGGTGGAGAGAGCTTAGCTTCCATTTTGGCTATGTAAGTGCATCTCTCACAGGTTGTAGTGTTGGGTGGTAGGAGGAGAGGGTTGTCTGTGTACATGAGGTAATTGCTGCATTGCCCCAGTATGCCCAGATTCACCAGGTGGACAGGAGAAATCACCGGAAGCTGACCCTTGGACATGCCTGGTTTATTGCTTTTTTTTTTTTGTAAAGTACAGGTGCTGTTTTCCCTTACCTTAGCAAGGTACTTTGCAATTATACACTGTTTAGTGCCTACTAATTTCTCCTTATTAACAAGAAGAGTTGAGTGCTTGTATCAGTTTAAGGCTTCCTAGTGCTTTCCAGCAGGTATTAGAGAAAGTGCTAGTCAAAGGGATGCTTAAAGGTAAGATGAAAAAAAATGCACACTGCAGTGTGCACTAGAGAAGTTAGACATGAAAGTAGGTAACTTAAGTTTTGCCTGTTTAAAAAGTTAAGGTTTAGTGGAGAGTTACTATTTTTAAAACAGCAAGATGGGTTAAAAGGGGTGGTCAATTTTGTATTCCGGTACTATGGAATACAGTAGGATGGCAAATAAATTTAAATAGTTGAAGGGGAGGGGTTTTTGATTTAGTGATTACTCACACAAGCCAGTGAAAGTAGAGAGGAAATGAGATATATGGTCAGATTAACATAAGAGGCAGGCAACTAGAAAGACAGTGGTATTTAACAAGACAACTGTGACTGGGTGGGAGGGCAGGAAAAAAAATTCTGCCTGACTCAGAAGAGAGAGAGAGCTGTGGTCTCTTTTGAAGTTTTAATATGCTGTTAAAGCAGAATGCAAGTAAAACACAAGGTAAAGAAAACAAACTACAGTATTTAAAATATACAAAATACAAAAAATAAAAGCAAACTAACCTTTCCTTCACTGCAAAGTGTAGCAGAGTCTGGATGAGCCTTTCTGGTAAAGTAATATGTCTGTGCAGAACATGTTAACATGTATGTGAAAAAGTTACTAGTAATATGTTTGTGCAGAACATATTAGTAACATGTATGTGTCAAACATTAGTATTATACATTTGCAGAATTTATTAATAATTTGGATGTGGAGAATGTATTTATAATATGCATATGTAGACTATATTAGTAATATACATGTACAGAATTTATTAGTAATATGCATATGTCTCTCAATGGCCCGCTACACAGGGCTATTGTAGCTGCACTCTTAAGAATTGAAGCACAGAGATGAGCTGTCATCAATGGGAATGAAACTCAAATGCATAAAAGCTACTGAAGTCCAATAAGTGCTAGAAGATCCCTTCCCATCAGCCTAGTTTTCTTACCAGGATTAATGTCACTGGTCTTACATTTGGGATGCTTTAACACTCTTCAGGACTCAGTGCACCTCACCTGTAAGAACTGCTTTATTCTGCAACTGTACTTGGTGTGAAGTTTTTATCCATAAGTCTATCAAAAGTGGCAGAAGCTACAGTATAAGTCCAAAATGTCAGCAAATTTCATGAAAAAAACTTCAAGGGTGGAAAATGCTGTCTTCTATTTGGGTTAAATAGTGATAGTGATCCGTCAGTACCCTTGCTTTAGTCTAGGATGGTCAAAAAACTTTTTTCCTAATCTCTGTATGAGCCTCCTCCATTTTGAGCACTGGATAAGTGTCAGATTTGAATATGACATTCAGTTTATAGAAATCATTGCAAAATCATATAGGACCATGATGCTTAGGTACAGACATAATCAAATTTTCATTCACTTTGGGACTCTCAATAACTCCCAGTTTAAACATTTGTTTAACTTTTTAATTAATTAATTAATTAATTAATGACATTTGATTATGGGGAAAATCCGACTGGGTAGAAGCCCATTTTCAGTGGAGACATATGGAGAAAAGCTCCAGATTACTACAAAACATTGTAAGAACAATATTTTTTTATAGGATCATAGGAGGTTACTAGGCTAATGGCCGTAGGGCCCTTACAAGCCTAGCCAATTTCAACTGGTGTTCCTAAGGGTGTCTAGTTCAAGCAGACACTAAAATCAGCACCTAATTGCCACTGACTAAGAGGGATACAGTTGAAACTCCATGAGTGAATTTCTGTTTACTCATCCAGTCATCCAAATTGCACATAAATAGAGCCAAAGAGGGTCTTTGTTTAACATGAATAGGAAGCTTGTTCCAAAAGCAGGGCAACCTCTGTGAGACAAATCTGTCTCTGCAGCAAGTTCTGTTGATGTCACATACCAGGTTAAGGTCCTTTGAGCGAGTGACCCGTGTGCCATTTGACTTGCGAATATGCAGCATTTCCATTAAAGCTAGGTTACAGATTGCTCTATATGCAAGGCACAAGTCACTTCTATGCAGTCTGTACGACACAAAGTAAAGTGACAATTATTTCAGTCTGCCCACATAAGACAGATTTTGAAGACCCTGAATTTTCTTTGTAAGGAACCTTTGAGGTCTCTTCAAGTGCTGCAGGTATTTGGAAATTAACATACCAAAGGGAGTGTTGTACTCTCTATTGGCCTGATGAGGGAAGAGTACAGGGTGGTTATAACCTCTTTTTTCTGGAGGCAATCCTCTTACTTATGAGATGAGCAATATAAAATGCCCTTCTTACCACTGTGCAGACATGGTGATTGAAGTTAAGGTTGCTGTCAACCTGTGTGACCAGATCTCTCACCATTGACTGTGTGCTTAGTGTATTGCTATTGATGTGGTAGTTTGCAGGAACATCACTCTTGCTGAAGGGGATGATAATGCATCTGTTTGAATTAAGTTTAAGACCATGACTTTGGCACCAGTCATTAGTCTGTGGAAGACCTTCTCGCAGGATGTTGACATCGCTAGAGGTTTCAGTGATCGCTCCTAGTTTGTAGTCATCAGCAAACTTTGTCAGCCACAGTCCTTTAGTTTTAGCCTGTACATCTGAGAAGTAGATGCTGAACAGTAGGGGTCCCACAACCAGTCTCTGTGGAATACCACTGTTTATGGGTCCACTGGAGGAGGTAGAATCCCTTATTTTATGACCATACGAGATATATATCAGTGAGCCAGTTTTCAACCCACCTGACAGTATATGGGTTGATACCCAGCTGAGTAAGGTTATCAATGATGCTTGAGTGGGGGATTGTGTCAGAGACCTTGGCTAAGTCTAGGTAGGCCATATGCACATATTTGCCCTCGTCCAGGGCTTTGGTGACTGTCTCGAAGAAGTCCACCAAGTTTAGCAGGCATGACCTCCGCTTGACAAAGCCGAACTGGGTGGGGTCAAGCATTTGGAGATTTCTTATATCTTTGTTAATAAGTTCCATGATGATTTGTTCAATGGCCTTGCAGATAAGGTGGTCAGGCTAATGAGTCTATAGTTCCTGGGGTCTGCGGATGCACCCCCTTTTGTGCAAGGGGATGACGGTAGCTGTTTTCCATTCTGCTTCGACAAAGCCAGTGCTTAGGCTGTGAATGAAAAGCGTGCTCAATGGTGATGCTAATTCTTGTTTTAACTCATGTAGAACACAACCCAGGAAGTTGTCTGGTCTCATAGAGACTGTATTTTGGCCTTGGAGAGGGCATTTAAGACCTTCTCCTCATAGAAACTGGGGGGCGGATAGGAGTTAGGGATGCTTTGGGGTATATATGGTGGGAACAGGGGAGTGAAGTTTTCACTGAACCTGTCAGCCAGCAGGTTTGCTATAGCAACAGGTTCTGTATATGTAGTACCATTAACTATGAGTTCAGTGCAAATCTGGGCTTACCTTTGAAGTTACGGATGTAACTAATGAATGCCTTGTGGTTGTCTTTACTTAGGGAAGCTAGTTTTGATTTATAGTTAGCATTTAAGGACTTCACTAGCAGTCTTATTTGCTTGTTTAAGTTGAGGAGGGAATGTTTCCAGTTTTGAGACCATTCCTTCCTACTCTTAGACAGCAATTTCTTTCTCCTATTGTATAGCCTATTAATGGCAGTTCTCCACCAGGCAGGCTTGTTTTTCCTTGAAGATCTTGCTTTGGTTCCATCAGATATAAATATAATTGTACAGCTGCTTGTATAAAGCAACTGTGTCTAACTCAGCATAGGTGTTTGTTCCATCAGTGGGGAGAGGAGCTATGAAGCTGTTTATGCCATCACGTAAGAGGTTGCCATTGGCCTTGAAGAGTTTTTTTATTGTAGCTGTTGATTGGGGAAGGGTCTTATGTTATAGCTACTTCAAGCAAGTCTGATTTGTGGTTAGATCTCACCAGGGATGGTCACACACTGGGGGTGGTGAAGCGGTCCCCCTTGTTGATGAACATCATGTCCAGGATGTATGAGCCCCTTGTGGGTGTGTCAACTAGCGGGTCAACAGTATTGGAGTTAATGAAGTCCAGGAACCTTTGAGCAAGTGAGTTAGAACATGTATGATTTACCCAGTCTATGGACAGGTAATTAAAGTCACCCAAACAATCTTAAAAAAATGCAGTTTAAATAATTATAACAAATTAGGCATAACTTCCCACTACAAAAGGCAGCACATGTATTTTTTTGGTGGAACCTTTACTTTTACCTCAGTGATTTATGTATCTTTAAGTACTTCTGCTGAGAGTCCTGTTTCTAACTAGCTCTCTGTTTTGATATTTCAGTGGGAAACTTAGGATTCTGTCCAGGTTCCCCTTCTTCTCTTCGGGAATCTACCACTAGAGCCTATCTCTTTTTTCTTCACTAACATACTTTACTAGTTTAAAAGCTGGAATCATCTGACAAGGATCCCTATCATGCACTATGGGTTCTTCCCTTTCAGTTTTTGCACTAATTTATATAATTAACTTAACAACTAGGGTTTTCTGGTGAGGCACAGTAACAGATTTCTGATAACACACACATGTTCTTACACCCCCTTGCAATCAAAGCCCAATATTAGGTATTTTTGAAATTTGCACACCTATCCATTTTATTATCTGAGTGGTTGGCTGATGTTTTCTCTCCCCCGGATTTTCTAAACATATATTCAGGACTATGTACTCCTTACAAAATGTCAGGCTGCTGCCCCACCATTTTTATTAGTGGTATATTCAGACCACAGAGAATCTAACTGTGGTCCCTCCACCATTCATAGCACATGACTCCTTACAATTCAAATAAATGGAATTACCAAAATCAATTTGTTGAACTGAAGGAATTCTTAACTCATTACATCTGAGTGATGTCTCCAGGTGCATCTGCAGTTACCTCCTACTGCGCCTCTAGGCGTCAAATATTGCTTGTTCATATTTGCATTAATAATTCAAAACCATGCTACAAACAGGGTATCAGAATAGTTTATCTTGAAGCACACATGATGGCAAACACAATTGTATTGATATTTGACCTATGTTAATGAGTATCTGTTAGAATTGTAAAGTGATAACTTCATTTTTTAAAGGCTCAAGCCACGTCCACTGGGAGTTAAATATAGACACTCAAAAGAGCTGTACTAGAGGGAATGAGTTAAACAATTATGACAGCATGTCTTAAATGATGTACAAGACTAGAAGATATTGTAATTTACCCAAAATAGGTTACATTTCTACATAAGTTAAAGGTTATTGTTTTGGCTCCATGGATACATATTACTTTCACCTTCATCTAGTATTTTGATTTATGTGTACAGACATATGGCTCCTTAATAAGTGTGACCATGTTCATGGAATCTAGTAGCTCCTTCAACTCCTCTTTATTTAACAATACCATAAATTTGGATAACTATGTAGTGGTGCACAGACAATATATGGATTCTACTATACTAGCAGTTACTTTATCCATCAGTACATTTCCATTATAACCAACTTTATTATAAATCACATTTTTGGGAGGCACAGTATTTATATTTTCAGTATCAGCACATAGGTTCATAGGTGTGTACTAGGCAATGGCCCTGGAGCCTTTACAAGCCTAGCCCATAGAAGTGCCCTGGCATTGTGCCGGCCGACGTTAGGTCTCAGTGCCTCTGTAAAGTAGAGCCACTGGAGTGATCCCCGGGGTACACTTTCTATTTCCCATCCACTCATCAAGATTTCTCTTGAAGAGGGCCAGTGAGGTGCTCTGCTTGACATGTATGGGAAGTCTATTCCAGAGCATAGGCAGTCTCTGGGTTGTGAACCTGTCCCTCCAGCATGTTCTGTTGATTGAGGTAATGAGGTTGAGGTCTCTGGTGTGTGTGGTGCAGAGGGATTGGGATTTCTTTAGATGTAGCATTTCTAACAGAGCTGGGTCAGACATGGCTTTGTAAGTCAAGCAAAGATCGCCTCTTAGTAGATGATATTAGACAGAAAATAGCTGGAGTTTTTTTGAGTTTGTCCATGTAAGACATGTTTAAGACCTAGGATCTTCTTTGTGAGGTACTTTTGTGTCCTTTCCAGCTGTAGCATGTGTCTAATAAGGTACATGCCAAATGGGGCATTATACTCGATGATTGGCCTAATGAGGGAAAAGTAGAGAGAGATGATGACCTCTTTCTTCCTGGATGCAAATCCCTTGGTAATGAGATGTGCCACATAGAAGGACTTTTTGACCATAGTGGCAATGTAATGGTTGAAGGAGAAGTTGCTGTCAACTTGTGTCCCCAGATCTCTTATAATGCCTTCAGCATTCAGTGGGCTCCCATCGGTGTGGTAATTAGTGGGAACTGAGTTTTTCCCAAAGGGGATGATGACACATATTTTGCCATTAAGCTTAAGGCCATGATTTTCACCCCAGTCATTGGTCTCAGTGGGGCCTTTCTGTAGGATGTCTACATCACATGGGGAGTTAATAATGGTTCCCAGCTTGCAGTTGTCTGTGAAGTTGATCCGCCAGAGTGCCTCGTTGTTGGCCTGGACTTCTGAGAAGTAGATACCAAACAGGAGAGGACCCAGGACTAATCCCTGTGGGACTCCACTCGTGACTGGTCAGCAGTCTGACTTGGAGTCCACTACTTTCACACTGTAGGTTCTATCTGTGAGCCAGTTTGCAACCCACCTAGTAAAATAGGGGTTGATGCCTAGTTTGATGAGTTTAGCAACAATTCCTGAGTGGGGTATGGTATCAAAGTCCTTGGCTAGATCGAGGCAAGCTCACGAGAACCAAAAAAACAAAACCAACTAGACAAAATAAAAGATGCAGGCAGGCTGTATGAACTGCCTTGCCCTCATCCACAGCTCTGGTGACTGACTCAAAGAAGTCAACCAGGTTGAGCAGGCATGGTCCACCTTTCACAAAACCAAATTTCGTAGAATCTAGAGTTTGGAGATTCCCTATATCCTTGTTAATTAGGTCCATAATGATGCACTCCATAGCCTTACATATCAGACTCGTCAGGCTAATGGGGAGATAATTCCCAGGGTCTGTAGTCGCTCACCCTTTATGGAAAGGGATGACTAGCAGTGCATCATTCGGTAGGGAGAAAGCCTGAGGTGAAGCTGTGATTGAACAGGGCACACAGATATGGTGCCAGTTCACTTTGTAGTTCATGTAGAACACATCCAGGGATATTGTCAGGTCCCATGGAAGCTGGATTCTTGGCCTTGGACAATGCATCTTTAACCTGTGATGCAGTAATGCTGGGTGCCTGGCATTCCTCCAGTATTGTGATTGGTCCTTTGGGGGAGAGGGGTAATGGCACTGAATCTGTCGGCCGGTATGTTGACAATATCTGTTGGCTCAGTATAGGAGGCACCATTGTAATTCAGCGCAAACCTGGGTATTGCCTTGGAGATTCTTGATATAACTATAGAAGGCTTTGTGGTTGTTTTTAGTGTCTGCTGCAATTCTGCCTTCATAGCTGGCTTTAGAGGTTTTGATGTGGGATCTCAACTTTTTGTTGAGGCTAATAAGGGAGTTTTTCCAGTCTTGGGACTTCACTTTTCTCTGCAACAGCTTCTTCCTTCTGTTGTAGAGTTTATTAATACAGGGGACCACCAAATTGGCTTCCTTTTTTGGAGGCGAGTATCTTGGTTCTGTTGGGTATGGCTAGTTCCATGCATTTATGTACATGTTCGTACAGTGCATTGGTGTATGATTCAGCAGTTATGCATCTGTTTTCCATTGACATGGGTACCATGAATTTAGCCACCTCTGCTTTTAGGAGCCCAAAGTCAGCTTTGGAGAAGTTTTTCATGGTGGATACCTTTGCAGAGGGTGTGGGTGTGGTGTGGATTTACATGGTGATTAGTTTGTGGTCAGATCTAACCAGGGAGGAATTGACTATTGGTGTAGTGCAATGGTTGCCCATGTTAGTAATAACCAGGTCAAGGATGTTGCTTCCTCTAGTGGGGGAAAGAATCAGCTGGTCCAGGGTATTGGAATTGATGAATTCCAGGAAGTGTTGGGCCAGTGTATTGGTGCATGTGTAGTTTTCCCAGTTGATGGAGGGGTAGTTGAAGTCATCTAGTATGAGATTGTTGGGTGGAACCCTAATAGTTTCCAGGGTGCTTAGGAATGTGGAGTGAGAGTCCTGGGACATGGTTGGGGGCCTATAGCAGGCTATGACCTGAATCGCCATCTTCCCCAGTGTTAGTTGTACCTGAAGTATCTCAGATGTGTTATGCTGGGCTACTAGTCTGGAGTTGTGCATATCCTTTATGAATATGAAGACACCACCACCTTTAGAGCTTTAGTCCATGTTCTGGAGCCAAAAGGTGTGGCATGAGTTATAGCCTGGTAGCACAGATGTGCTTTCTGTTGCATTGAACCAGGTCTCTGTTACAGCACAAATGGTGATGTTCTCCATTTTGAGGAGTGCTTTGAGCAAGTGCATCTTGAGATTTAGACTTCTAGCGTTGAGCAGCATGACCTTCAGATTGCATTTTTTTATAGCTATTATGGTGGTAATTTAGTCTTTGAAACATCACCTAAAAAGGCTCTATAGGGGTAGCAAGAGCCTTAGCCAGTATCTGGAAACCCAGGGGTGACAGATGCAGGCCATCTCTGGCAAAGCATTGAGGTCTGTCCATGTCATCCCAAGCAGACAGATACTAGACCCCCTTAGAATGACACTAGAAACTTAGCCAATTAAGTCAATCATTTTCTGCTTGTACTGCGGTATCATTCTGGGAGATGGTAGGATGCTGCTCAGGGCTAGGGTCATACCTGCCTGGGCCACATAATCTGAGAGCTCCTCCATGTCTGTTTTCATGTAGTCCAGGGAGGTGCATTTCAGGTCATTCACACCCACATGGACAGTGACAGAGTCATACTTGTACTTGTTGTGGAGTGACCTGAGTGAATATGTGTCAGATTTTGGCACCTGATAGACAGCTGACTGTTACCTTCTCCTTATTCAACCTAGTGAGTGGGACATCAGTGTGCCTCACTATTGAGTCACCTATGATTAGTGTATTTGGCAAGCTGTTGTGCCTTAGGGGCTTAGGTTGAGGGGTGCACAGTGTAGGTGACCTATGTGTCTTGTGGTTTGTGTTGTGTTGTGGTGGTCAAGTGTGTTTCTGCCTTGGAGGTCTCTGCTGTTTGGGTAGATTTTTATTGAGACCCTCTGCGAAGGTGGGTGTGTGGTTTGTGTTTTTATGCGAGAACATTGTTAGAAATCACATTTTTGTTAATTAAAACATTCTTATTACTAGTTAAAAAAATGTTGAGGAACATGTCCTCTCTTCTCACATCTAAAACATTTTATTGCAGTCACTGACAGTTTTTGTGTGTTCACAGATATCTCCACATTTTAGTTCAGAAGCTTAGGTTGCTCAGTTTTAAATGGCCCTTCATTAACCTAGTAATCTTTCAATTAGCACAATCAATTTATCAGTACTCAGGCCACACTGAAAAGCCTAGTTACATACTTACTTGGGAGTGCTCTTTTAAATTTATCACCTGCTAAAATGTGTATTATTTTACTTTTATTGTATATATTTGGTCATTGTTGTGTCTTTCGGCTTTTCCTGGTTAGGGGTCACCACAGCGGAACTCCGGTCCGCTAATGATTGGCAGTAGATTTTTACGTGCCAAGTTACGAAGGTACGTCCATTCATGCATGTCTCCACACAGAAGATGCTCTAGCTGTGAATCAAACAGGACAATGTCTTACTGTGAGGCGGCAACGCTACCGCAGCACCACCACTGCAGTATAAGCCGCATATATTTGGTGTTAACAATAAATTTAAATATGCTTTAGAACAGACATTTGTACTCTTACCACTTTGCCTAAATTAAATATTCAGTTATGAAATGCCATTGTGTTTCAGAAGGCAGATCAACCTTAATAACAGCAATTTTTTCAGTTTTTGACAGACCGTGCCATCAGCACTTTCCATGTCCATGGGCCAAACACCAAAGATTAGCACAAATCTGCAGACTTCACTGGTTAGGGTGGAAGGAATCTTCCAAGCAAATAAATACAAAAACTAAGTTAGGTGCAGAATTAGAATATAGGTGAACTATAACATCTAACGATACTTGGATCTGCCCATGCTCCACACCTTCTTAGTAGTCTTTTCCATTCCCTCTCCCCACTCTTAATAGACTTTTTCTTGGTCTATCCTACTTCCCTTTCTGCATTACCTACTTTCTACCCTAAACATAATATACCTCCTTAACTTTCTAATGTTCCTTCTGTCTATTCTTACACTTAACCTTTATCTATCTCAGAAATTATGACTGAAACTTGCTACCTAAGTCTCTTGCCAGAAAGTGTATATTGTTTTTATGACTTATTTCTTATTCTGTAATATATTTTTCATGCATTGCTATGTAACATGCATATTAGGAACTCATCTATTTCCCATATAATGCACGTTCAGCTTTATTGCTTGCTTTATATTTACTTATGTTCTTCTTTTATTGTATCCACAAATTGTACTCCTGTGTGATTGCCTTAGTCTTTGTAACCAATGTTGATTTGCAATTCTGTTTAAATTGTACTGTCAGACATTCCCAGTAAACAAATGTCAAATAAATAAAAAAAAAATCTTTGATGAAGACTGAAGTAAAAGCCCAAAGATTACATTTGCAGGTGTAGTTGTAATGACTGAAAGACATAAGTGAAGTATGCAAAGATTAACAGTTCAAAGGAAATAACAATCCACTTTGGAAATGCCATACATATGTAAAACACTGCACACATATGTTGCTGATGTAAAGAAATGTGTGCTGTCCATGTAAAGTTGTGGAGAATGCATTAATTAAGGGCTGCAGGTACTTGTACACATTTTAATATACAATGCAAACTCATAAGTTCATAAGTGTACATCTAAATTTTGCTGTGCTATGACTGCCAGAATGTTGCAATGCTGTGGAATCTGCTTGGAAACTGAGGGGTAAAATTAATGATAAATGCAATACGTAGGTGTCTAAAATATTGTGGGGTTTGAGGCATGTGTAGGGAATACACACAATACATACACTACAATGAGTGGGGGAGATAGGATAGTAGAAGGTGGGTGAGGGAAAAGAGGAGTGACATACATAAAAGAAGAGAAAGG
The DNA here is from genome assembly GCF_019279795.1 of Protopterus annectens. Lineage (NCBI taxonomy): Eukaryota > Metazoa > Chordata > Ceratodontiformes > Protopteridae > Protopterus > Protopterus annectens. The sequence goes on along the minus strand of NC_056737.1, from coordinate 1,697,949,362 downwards.
AAGGTCAGAGGGACGACCTGTGGACATGCGTATTTTTTGCCTGGAATATGCCGTTTTTGTGGAGAGAAGAAGGATTGGTGAGATTTTGATAAATGGCAGAGTATAAATGGGCCAGAAATAAACACAAAACATAAAGTACACTACATAACAGAAGCACATGGTGCAATGCAAAGAGATAGGATGCAGCAGACATACAATAAACAGGTAAACAGCACAAGAGTGGGCATGGAAAGGCATCAACAACCAGTAACAAGGCACTCTAGTGTACCAATGTACACATTATTGCTGTACTGGTGTTAACTGTTTGAAAGCACCTCAATGGGGGACCAGGAATGATGGATGGCATGGTATATGGAGCAATATCTGTCCAAAAAGGATGCCAAAAGGAACACACTCATACATCGAGCTGTACAAATACCCTATGTTGGTAACTATGGATAAGTATACAAATGACATAGGCTACAACTAATTAAGATCCTGAAACATGTGGGATCATTTGTCCAGAAAGCACAACAGAACCTTGAACCCTAGTGTTTGGTGGCAGACACCTTGCTACTATGCCACACTGCAAGTATGAGACTTGGTTACATACATATGAGTTTGAAGAAGTAGCAAACAGCAGTGTTCTGTCGATGTAGTAGCAAAATGAAACTGCTACAGCAGAGGATCATTAGTGCATAAGCACATAAATGTGTATCTAAATGCTGCTGAATGATAGAACATCATGTGCTATCTGTGGATAATAATCTGACCTGCTGCATGTACACCTCAGGTATTCGTTTTTACCATCCCTTATATGCTAAAGCAAGAGTTATTAGTTCAACATGCAAAATGGTATCTGCTACAGTAATGTCCACTGCGGATAGGGTGCTGTAGACTTCCCATGGTCACAGCATTGTAGCTGTACTGCAGTACTATGTTATATCATTTTTGACACCAGGAATACAGGACCATGTACAGGCATGCCAAATTAGGTCACTTGTCTTATGTGCATGGCATATACATGAACACTGTACACGTTTTTAAATGGTAGTGCCAAGTGTGATACAAACAAATAACAACTAACCATGAAAACCTAACCTGCTGCTGCTGCATGGTAGCTATGCATGTATTTATGTGCAACTGTAATGAATATAAGCCAGTCACACATCACACATAAAAAAACACATCATTCCATTATGTACCATGTTTGCAACCAATGATGTTGATATAGGAATGTGACTGTTAGTATACAGAACATCTATAAATAAATGCTGTTGTGGAACATGCATACAGGACCCAAGTGGTATATGTAAGGTGAACTCTGCAGATTAGCTCCACGCATCTGTGTAATTGCCAAAATGCATAACATGGATAAAGTGTTGAGTACAATCAGCTAAGTATTGGCACATCTGTTACATTATAAGGGGCCTGTTTGATAGACGGGGTCTAAGTATATGAATGACAACTGCGTGTGCAAATCATATACACATCACTGTAGAGTTCAAAAGCTGGAAATATGTCAAATATATGGGTGTATCACTACTTATAAAAAAACAAGTAATATACACATATGTACAGTCATGCAAACATATGGCAACATATGTCATGGCTGCAAAACCATGACACAACATTCCTGCATATATGGGAAGTAAAAAAATGAATGAATGTGTGGAAATAAGACATGCGTAAATGGGTGTGCCTTTGCTGAAGGTTGGGTGTCAGGCTGGCAACTCGGCACCATAAAAATCTACTGCCAATCATTAGTGGATCGGAGTTCCACTGCGGCGACCCCCTAACCAGGAAAAGCCGAAAAGACAAACAACAACTGTGTTGAACAAACATGCAACACACATTGCATTAGGTGGCTTAAAGTGGCCTTGATACTGATTAGTGAAATGTGTGAATGGACCATGCAGCAATGTGCTAATGTATGCCAAGGAAACTGTTTCTACAGGTGCATTAACATACACAAAAAAAGTAACAATATAACTTGTGCATAAACAACATAACTGCAGGATGTACAGACTCTAAAGGTAGTCCACAAATATGATAAGCATGACTATGCTGAGCATTTGTACAAATGCACCCCAAAAGTGATCAACAGGGTCAAACAAAGACATACTCATGTTGCAAGACACTGTGTAATATACCCAAATGCCTTTAATTGTGGAATATGGAAACCACTGTGAAGCACAACTCACAGAAGTCATAGGCATTCACAGAAAGACAGAACAGTTGCATAGAAATGGTCACACTGTCACTCATGGATATACTATTCTGAGTACCACATTAGTACCATGTTTTCCTGAAGGGCATGTGATCCAACATACAGACTGACTGCAGAAAAGGAGGGAAAAACTTCCAGATGAGCTATTCATAGCATCACAGGTGCAAATGACTGGAAGAGAGCAAAACCTGAAAGGGGCCACAGAGTAGCCTACACAATGGGAGGCACTACAGACATAGACCACATCTTGACAATGTTGCTGTTCCACAGACAACACACTGCCAATGTGACTGGTAATGTAAAGGCAGGCATGGATCCATGTGAGTAATAGCCTGAAACCCTCTGCTATTATCACATCAAATAAATAGGCCACTTACATTTTTTTTGCTTAAGGCCCATGAGATCCATAATCCAGCACTATCTATACATGGCACAGATGTGGCATACCACAGACAACAACAGGCACATGCCATGTAGACCAAATGGTCACATGGAAAAGGATACCATATAGAGACATCATGTGGTACTGAATCATTGGAATTACAAGAAGAGCATGACTGGCATATGGAAGAAGGTGCACAAATGTGTGACATGACAACTCTAATGACAAACTATGTGGCTCCCACATGCAAGGTACATTTCACATTGAAGGAACACAATGACCATACTAACAATACTGACTCTCCAAATGGACTTTACTGGTGGTATCAAAGCTCACAGATGAGCTCCTTTGTAATCTACCAGAATGATTTGCATATTGTATGTGTTGTGTTGCTAAAATCTGTCCAGTCATGGCCTGCATCTGCTCCATCAACGTGTACTACATGATCCCCCTCATCTGTTAGTGAAAGTCATCAATTCACAGAGGGGGTACAGAGTCACTGTTTGGCCAAAACCACAGTGCTGGAAGGTCCTGTTTCATCTGCCGATACTGCTCCCTCATCATTGGACAAAGACTCTTCTTGTCGGGGTTGGACTTCTCTCCTCTGACGTCATCACCCTGCTGGATGGCTTGCATATTGTGCATTTTCTGTAAGATGTGATGTCAAAAAAAAGTGAAAAATCCGTGTCATGCACCATGTGATATCTTTATTAATATGTAATGCAATACTGCAATGTACATGTATTATTTGTGCTGCTAATCACAAATTCACATTCCTACACCTATTAGACTCTTAGTACAAGACCATTCACTTTTCTTTACTGCACAAAAAAGAATTTACTCATGCATACACAATGGGATGGCACACTGGCATAGTGGATTGCAGTGCTGCCTCCCCAGAAGAAATTCTCTGGTCTGGTTCTCAACTGGGATACCACCTGTGTAGAGCTTGCATTTCCTTGTTGTGTTCTTGTGAGTTTTCTCCAGGTGCTCCAGTTTCTTCCCACATTCCAAAGACATGCAGTAGGCATATTTGGCACTCTAAATTGGCCCTAGGTGTGAGTGAGTGTGCATATCATGGAACATAAGAACAAGAATGGAGATAATGGGTGGTGTGAACACTGGCTCTAGATGACAGTCGCTGTTGATGGGATACCCTGACCTCATATGCAAAATGGGAAAAAGGGGGTAATAGATGGGTTTACACGCAATAATCAAGTTAGCTCACAAGATGTGAACTTCGTCCACTTCTTCTTCTTCTTCTTTCGGCTTTTTCCCGGTTAGGGGTTGCCACAGCGGATCACCTGTCTGCTCATGATTGGTAGTGGGAGTTTTACGGTGTCGAGTTGCCAGTCCGGCACCCAACCTTCCACAGAAGGTGCACACATGCACACACTCACACCTAGGGCCAATTTAGGGTGTCCAATCAACCTGCAGCATGTCTTTGGGATGTGGGAGGAAACCGGAGCACCCAAAGAAAACCCACGCGACCACAGGGAGGACATGCAGACTCCGCACAGAAGGCAGCCCAGCTGAGAATCGAACTGGAGAGCCTCTTGCTGTGAGGCACAAAAGTTATAAAAAATAAAAAAGAAGAATCATGCAGCATGTAGCACCCAAGGAAATTTATGAAACAGTGAGCACTTTCACTGAACTCAAAAGGACTTCCTCAGCCTACACTTCCTGGTGTGCAGTGAGTGTTGCTCCTGCAAACGCCTACTCTTCTGTAACTGTTTACTATTAATGATATTATATAACACTGCACAAACTAAAAATATTTTGCACACATGCCATGATCATTCTTCAAGGCACCATAGGATGAATCCATACAGTGAAAGCATGCCTTCAGCAGGCAAACACACCCTCAGTAATGTTTCTTTTTTGTAACTTGGATGGTTGTATACCTTGTCTGTTTCATTTTGTGGATTTCTGATGAGTGTCAATATCCATGATTCTATGGCACTTTCAAGATGCCCCTGGGGGAAGTTACCACTCATAATTCATTGGCAGAGGTCACCGATGCGCCATATGTGAGTTGTGATAACTACCTGTGTGGACTGCAGATATACTGTAGATAGTTCTCTGTGCATTCAGGTACTCCCCAACTCCTACAGGGCTGCAGATGAGGCTGATACACATTGACAATTTCTTGCATGGTGTCCATATGCACATGGTACTGGTCCACAATTGTCATTATGTAGTGGAGTCTATGAAACATTAAGGGGATGACATGGTGCCTCTGAGGGAAATGGCATGCACTGTCGTGCACAGTAGTGATAATAAGAGACTCTTTTAGATGTATATTTACTAATACTGTGGTTATCCCTAGCATTATTTAGCAGTTCCCTTAGGATGAACATTAACATTCATCTGAGTTCAATTGCACGGTAGGTGCAGCTCCGTTCCCCGGCTATTATATATTTCTGAACTGCTATGCCATCTTATTTTGCCTCATTAGTATATCACAAGCCTCTCATTTAATAATGATTCTCATTTCCATGTCATTATGTGGTCATTAGCATATATCAGACAGGACTTGCTGCACTGTATTCCATACTAGCAGTATGTGTGTTTCTGAATAGCACACATCTTGTGTGTAGCCATTTGTCATTATGGGTGAAATTTTTCTGAATCCATCCCTTTGGCTATGCTCATTCAGAACTTTTTGGCCAAAATGTACTTTTCACATACATTTTCTAAATAATGCCCTTCTTGGTGCCTTTATAAAACTAAAATACATGTAATGGGCACTGGCAAAATGCTTATGTTTTGTTGCAAATTCAACTTGCATTTTTGTTAGGATAGTTGATGTATTGTTTCAAATTCAACTCATATTCTTTGTTAATGATTGTCTTTGCTGGCTGTACCTTTTTGGCCTGGGTATATGTACCAGCTCACTTTTCTGCTTAACAAATGTAATAAATAAACAGATTTACAGACTTTGGGGCCATCAACAAAGAAACTGTGCATTGGGTATGTGCATGCGTAAGCTCTATGGAGGCTAAGGTAAAGGAAGGGGATGCATCAATGCAGTAAACCTTGGTCCACTTGAACATCAGGGGAGGAGGATAAGACACTAAAGGACGTAGAATAAAGGTATGGTGTTAGTAAGAACAAGGTTACAGTCATGGAAAATCTAAATCTGCCAGGAGCAGATTGTAGGATTCTGAGTTCTGTGGCAGAAACGGATTAGGAGTTAATAGGGGTTTGGACCATGGGGGTTGAGCCAGCATATGAAGGTCTGTACTAGAAAGGATGGAATTCTGGATGTTGTCACAGACAAAGTGGGGATGGTCAGGAATGTCAAGATCAACGTGCAATTAGCCAGCTGTGATCATGCCACTGTGTGGGTTAGAGAGGGGAATGGTTAAACACAAAATTGAAGACAATGGGGTAGTATTTTAGGACAAGTGATTACACGAAGACTGGAAAAAGGGTCAAATTGTGCTTAGGGTTACTGAGAAAGGTTTGAGGAAAAGACCAAAAGGCAAAAGGAAGAAATGATGGTGAGGCTACTGATTAGGCTAAAAGGCATAGAAAACAAGGGGTGGAAGGGGAGAGGTAGGTAGTGGAGAAGGTGCAGAACAGGGACATTTCAAGAAAGGTAATAAGAAAGGTGAGAGAAGAATTGGCACAAGATGAAAGGAAGTTGGATGAACGGTCTGAGATGAGAACAAAGTCTCCTTTACATATACATCAGAAAAAAAGTGAATGACAGTCCTTTTCAGGTAAAACAAAGTTGCCTCTCAGGCTGCTAAGAATTAGGTCAAATTGCTAGTAGACCCCCCCCCCCCCAGCAGAGGTTTTCAATAGATCAATGGCTACTGCAGAAGTGAATGAGGACTAAAATACAGCAAGTGCAATACTTTCTTAAGTGTGGTTGAAAACAAGAAAAAATAGCTCTAAAGGTCAATTAATCAAAAAGCAGTTGCAGGAGAAAGTTATGGAAAGAAATTTGAAGGAAAGGCTGGCTACTCCCCTAGACAACAACAGTCTTCATGGCCAAAGGAAGTTATCCCTGAAACTCATACCAGCTTTATGACTAGGTTACAGGAAGAGTTCATGGACAGCACTAATAGATGTTGTCGACCTGGATTACCAAGGTCTCTGGCTCAGTTCACAATAACTGCAGGCAGGAATATTAAGAGGGTTGGGGTAGGATGAATGTTAAAGAATTGGACTGCTTCACATTCATAAATAAAGCCTCACAAGCATATACATAGAAACACACACATGCATACATAAAAACATATGCACTCACGTGCGCGCACACACACACACACACACACACACACACACACACACACAACGACAGTTATATACAGTTTGCTGACAGAACACATCCTCAGATGTCTGGCATTTCTCAAATGAAGTAAAAAAATGAAGTACAACTCTTACTTGTCCCCCCACCCTGCCTACACACACATTTTACTGTCTGTGATATTACTGTGCACTGCTGCTCTGACAAGATGTCAAGATGGAAGGGCAGTGCAGTGAACCTAATTGGCTTGGGATCCAGAGTCTACAACCCAACAGGAGGACAAGCCATAAATAGTGTGGGAATTGTGGTGAGAGACAGGCTTCAGAAGGTAGTGAGGGATGTAATCAGAATTAGTGATAGACTAGTGGCAATCAGATTCCAGTGTAATGATAGGGCAGTATTCATAATCTAAGCATATGCTCCACAGCATGGTTGTGAGAGTGAGTAAAAGAGTCTATTTATACAGCAATTGCAGGACCTACTAGATAAAGCAGGACAACATGAATTGGTTTTGATAATGGGTGATTTGAATGCACATGTCAGGACAAACAGAACAGAATATGAGGACTGCCTGGGTATACATGGGTGGGGTGTAATAGTATGGATAAGTACTGCATCTATGAGGAAAAATACAGGCAGTTAGAACAACAAGAAATGATAAGCAAGCAAGGTACCTCAGGGTCAGTACAGTTTATTTCTCATGTATCTGACAAGGATTACAGATGAAGACAGGGTTTTTATACAGTCTTGAAGGATGCAGTCCTGCCTTCTCAGACATACACTGTGTCCTAAATTGGCCATGCAGTTATTTTAAAAGTGCTACTATGACAGGTTTTTCATTTTTTGTAACAAGTACAGATGCAAACATTCCATGCTTCAGCTTTAATATCATACGTTCTTACTTACTGATCATTTCACCTTTCTAATAAGAAAGACTATTGTTGTTACAGCTGCAGTTAATATTTACATTAGTATTGCTGTTGAATAATTCAGAATTAATGAAAGTTTGCAACTTACAAAATAATACAAAGCTTAATAAAAACCATATAAAATCAGCACATATATACAAGGCACAACATCTGCTCTTGTCATTCATTCTATAGATAAATTATGAAATAGAATAATATAAATGTTCTGATTCTATGATGTTTGTAGCATATATATACATTTTACAAATCATGTATTTTACATTCTTTTTATTCTTTACACATATGTTTTACGAATGTTTTGATAGAAATGGAAAATTACTGATTAATACGTTTGTGCAACTTCTAATAGATGAGCCATTCACTGCTGTTACAATACATCAGAGTGTGTCAGTATGTAACCCTTGTTGCAGTCTACTGTGACCTTTTCATTCTATCTTTACCCTAAAAGCAGGCTGAGCTTACAGTTTTAATAAAGTCTTATAGTTGGTTTACATCTGTCATCTGACATCTGATTATTAGTGGAATTATTTTCAACATAAATATTTATTCATATTGTTAATTATGCCTTGATAAAAAGAGGAATTATTTATAAGCAATATTGTATCTTGGCTGATGCCCTTTTAGCCAAGCATTGTATTTCCATGCAGCTTTGTATTCATGTTTTCAGTCACTGACATTCACATAAAAGATTGTTCACACATGCTGTTCAAGGAAGATATCATAAGCCGGTGTCTCAAAATTGTTTGAGATCCAATGCTATAACATGGGGCAAAAGGAATAAAGAAGGAGAGGCCATTCTAGACTTCTGTCTGACAAATGGCTTGATAGTAGCCAACACTTGGTACAGAAAGAGAGACGGTCACAAGATCACAAACAACAGTGGCCAACATGCAACTCAGGTAGACTTCCTCCTAGTAAGGAAAGGACACTGGGGTAGAATCAGTGATAGCAAAGTCATCCCCAGTGAAACAGTTGGCCCACAGCATAAACCACTGGTTGCCACAATTAGCTGCAAGCATTGGTCAGAGAAGGATCTAAGGTCAACAGAGACCAGGCTGAAGACCTGAAAGTTGACTGGAGAGAAAGTATAACAGTTCAAGGAATTACTAAGGGCTCTAGCACCCCCAAGAAGAGGAGGAAATAGGTGGAGTTGAAGAAGAATGGCAGCACCTAAAAACAGCATGTGTTAGGACTCCAGAATGGATATGTGGCTGAGCCAGGTATGGAAATAAGGTACATAAGAAAGGCTGGCGGTGGAATGCAGACGTCCAACAAGTCATCAGAAGAAAGAAGGAGTGCAGGAAAATGTGGGAGATAGAAAATACTAGCCATGATAGAAAGGAATACTGGTTGGCTAACAAAGAAGCCAAGAAAGGAGTTGCAATAGCAAAGAACAGGGCATCAGAGGTACTCTACCGGCTTCTGGGAAGTGACTCAGTAGGTGGCACAAAGAAACTATAGCAGGTTACAAGGCAAAGACAGAACAATAAAGAAGATAGTCAGACATCTTTCATAAGGGATGCCAGCAACAACCTACTCACCAGTCCACAGGACATCAAAGGCAGATGGAAGGAGTATTTCCAGCAGCTTCTGAATGAAGAAAACCCCACAGAAACTGTACAGTCCCAGAAACAGCCTACAATGAGAGAAGGAGAAGACCCCACCCTAGAAGAAGTAAGAATAGCACTAAGGAAAATGAAGTCAAGGAAAGCTGCAGGCTCAGATGAGGTCATAGCAAATATGATATAAATGATGGGTGAGATAGGGAAGAAATGTTTCCCGAAGGTACTGACAGCAGTGTGGAGAGAAAGGCATATCTCAGATGACTGGAGATAAGCATACTCATGTCAGTGTACAAGAAGAAAGGGGACATACGTCAGTGTATAAGAACAAAGGGGACATCCACAATTATGGGCAGTACAGAGGCATCAAACTCTTGTTGCATTGCATGAAAGTTCTGGAGAGAGTGAATGATAGATGGATATACACAGTAGTGCAATGTGAAATGGGAGATGAGCAGTTGAAATTCAGATCAGGATTCAGCACAACTGACCAAATGTTTGCAGTAAGACAGAGAGTTGAGAAGAAGCTAGAGATGGGGGAAGAGTCCCTCTGGGCATTCCTAGACTTGGAGAAAGCATACAAAAAGGTCCCAAGAAAACTGGTTTGGACAGTACTGCACTGGTTTGAAGTCCCAGAAACATTGGTCGAATATACGAACAGTGTTTGGTCTCACAGAGGGTTTTCCATTGGGACAAAGTGTTCACCAGGATTCAGCACTGAGCCCACTGCTGTTCATACTAATGATGGACTACATTAGCAAACAGGTCAGAGGGAAAAGATCAACAAAGTTACTGTATGCAGACAATGTGGCATTACAGGCAAACTCTGAGCAAAAGCAAAAGATAGGGGAATGGAATGCAAAACTGAAGGCACATGGGATGAAACTAAGCACAGATAAGACAGTGGTAATGGCAGCAAATTGGGGAAATCAGAAGAAGCTGAAAATTGAGATAGAAGGGAAGATAGTGGAACAGGTAAATAGTTTCAGGTATCTGGTAGGGGTGGTTGAGGAGAAGGAAAGTCTGAATAAAGATGTCAAAGCCGGAATCAGAGGGGCTATAGCCAACTGGCATAGAATGTCAGGTGTAGTTTATGACAGAAGAACACCAAAGAAGGTGAAAAGTAAGGTGTCCAAGACAGTCGTGTGACCAGTAGTATTGTATGGTATAGAAACCTGGACAGTAAAGGCAGAGAAGATGAGGAAGCTAGAGGTGATGGAAATTAAGTGCCTGAGAAAGGTGATAGGATGCACACTGTGGGACAGATGAAGAAATGAGGACATAAGAGTAGAAGCCAAAGTAGCTCCAATTGCAGAAAACATCAAAGAGAGCAAATTATGGTGGATTGGACACATGCAGAAAAGCAAAAGAGAGTCTGGTGAAGAAGACTTGTGACAGACAGGAATAAGGTAAAGGGAAACATGGATAGCCAGCAAAGAGGTGGATGGATTGTGTGAAAGTAGATTTGTGACAGTTAAGCATGAGTGTCAAAAAAGGCAGGAGTGTGGCATATAATCAAGAGAGATGGTGACAGTTAACATAATACCCGAACCTCATGTAAGAAATCGGAAAAAGGGGGCTGATGAGGATGATGATAATGACGATGATGCTTTGTCAGTGACAGATGATTAAAGTCAGTCAATACTGTCAGGCAAATACATTTTAATCCAATCTCCTTTAATGGATCTCAGCTTTTGGACTGCCTACAGCAGTCAGCACTGTCTCTTTCTCTCTCTCTTTCTCTCTCTCTCTCTCTCTTTCTCTGTCATGCATGCATGCATACACAAGTACATATGCACACAGATACACTTGCTTTTTTTTTAATTTAAATTTAACTTTTTATTTTATGGTCATTAAACAGCAAAAACATTGCTTAATGAACATAAAATAATGTTGGACAGGACTTTTTTTTTTGTTTTACTGTCCAACATTGGACTTGTTTTTCAGTGGGCATTACTTGTACATCAACACCATACTGGGGAACAATTCTTCTCCAGTAAGGATGGCAATAACCAGGTCATCCATTCTCTAATCCATAATAACCATCACACTCTCAAGTATTATTACTTCCCTGTTACTAGCCAAATCAGTGGTTTCATATCATGAGGCTTTGAACTTGATCCAGAAGTATAAGGACACTTTTAACCAAAAATAACATGTGCAGAATTCCTTTTTATTGCCCACTGTATAATACCATATAACAGCAGTATACCTGAGTTCTATACTTGGTGCAGTCATTTACAGAATTCCAAATACCTGGGGTAATTTAACAACAGAAAGAGTTCTGCACAGCATAAGAAATGAAACTGCAAGTATTTGTTATGATGGTTCATCTTGCCACAATCATATCTATGGCAGATCAGTGCCATCAAGGTGAAAGAACAACTGAGCTTATGTTATCCTCTATCAACAGAATCAATTTCCCTTAGTAAGCATTTGTGCATGTAGGTCAAACCAGAATGAAATGTATTTGAAGAAGGGCAAAATCTCGAAGGGAAGAACTATATCATGCTTGAGAAGATGGAATGGTCATGCTCCCAGACCTTTATTTGCATTACAATTTATGTCAGGTATACGAGTTTCTGTATAATGTAGTACTGGACTATGTGTTGATGGGTATGCCTCTGTGGTTCAGACTGGAGGGTGAATTATCACTATAGGAGTCTATTAGAAAGGGAGCTACACCATTTGTATTGTCTCATTTGCCAAAGTTTTCAAGTTCATCCCCTTAGCGGCATCATTGAGGATTTAGATGAAAGTACACTGTAAATCTACAGTTCATTTTTGAAGTCATGTAAAAAATTCCTCTGTGGTCATCCATTATGCTGGGTGAAAGAGGAAACATCTCCTGGGGCCTTGCCTATTCCAGTGAAATCAGAAATAAGACATTTGTTGGGGAGAGATGATAAAATTTAACATGAGACTGCAAGACATCAACTACAGTAAGACAGCTTTTCTTTTCCAATAGTTTGTCAAGTAAAGTACACATTATCTGCCATATTAAAATTAATGTGTCTAAAGTAACTGAGTATCTTTGGCAACTTGACTAGCTGAGTAAAAACTTATCTGCATTGTATGAGCTGTTGCCTATCACTCAAAAGAAGGATGTTCAAAATCCCATAACTGCAGTGGTGAAATAAATTATATTAAGCTATAAAACTGACCTGTACTGTTTTGCTAAAGTCTGCACAAATAAACTTAAGATGCTTTCTATGTTACAACAGTGAAACAAGTGCACTTTCTTCAGTCTGTTGCATGCATTTCCCATATAAAAAGAAGCAAATGCAAATTTGCTCAACATGATTTAGTCATGAAGTTAGAAAGCCACATAGTGGGGTAATATCAAAGTAGGGCAAATTTATTACTGGATGTAGTTACTAAAGTTTCCTTATTTATGTCAAATGATTATTCTCTTATGATCCACAATCAAGTAGAATTAAAGAAAATTGTACTAATTGCTGCATTAATATCAATATTTATTTTACAATACTGGAAAAATGTTGAAGTTCCTACATGCAGAGAATATAAAACTGAAATGTTATCTAATTGCTAGGCTGAGAGTAAGCAGATGCAGGCACTATTAAGGTCAGGGGCAACAAAAGATGAGATCAGCTGTATGTTTTACCTATTAGATAGATGTGCATTGTAGTACTCATTGTGTAGTCCTGAGTTTTGAGGATATACTGCCTATGTGTAGACCAACTTGACAAGCTGACCTTCACGGTCACTGGTTTGTCCAACCCCATCCCACCAGTAAGTAAAGATGTTGATGCAAAAAGTGGTGTGATTGCTGATGCCACCTTCAAGTCTTTCTTGCCACACAGTTCTCTAGCCATTTATGCAGCCAACTTTGATAATCGGTCAATCAGCCTGCTTCCAGGAACCAAATAAGTACCTTATAGTGGATTTTCTTAATTTGTTTAGTAGAACATTTTGATGTCTAATGTCTGAGAGTGGATCACAATCCCAGTCTTTTGTTAGAGTTAATATCTGTGAAAAGGAGATCCTAGACAAAGACTTTATTGCACTTATTTATTCTGTCTGAGCTCACAGCATGGCATGGATTCATATCTATACTGTGCCTGCTTCTCCACAAGAGTGTTTAGTTCTGAGCTGCTATGGTGATGGACAAGGCCTCAAGAAACCTTTTGCCTAAAAAGAAACATTCTGAAAAGAAACATGAGGAGAAATATTAGGAGTCCAAGGACTTCCCACTAGGTAACTTGGGTCTCTACCTAGGTCATGTGACTCTGGATATAATGAGACATTTTTCCAGATCCTGCCTGTAGAGTTATCTCAGCCACGGCCTCTGGTGCAGCCACTCTGAATGATGACAAGCCATTGATGTTTTGCACATTTCTTCCAGATATAAGATTCTGCCACTTCACCTTATACCAAGGCACCCTTCTTTAGTTTACTGAAGAGGAAGGAGGTGTTCTGACACTATTTGTCTACAAGGAGGTTCCTAGGAACCAGTTTGAGTTCTTATTTATTCACCCTATGACCCTATGCCTGCAGGATAGTTTTATTTGAAGACAGGAGGTACAACATATGATAATCCAAACCAATGCTTAAATCAGGAGGTGCCTCAGTTGTTCAAATTCCCAGGCTTCTTTCAAGCATGTTTTTCAGGTAGATCAGGATTTCATATCCTTCCTAAAGACCAAAAACTCAGCTATGGAAATCCCTAAGGTGTCTGGATAAATCCTATCCAAAATGTATAAAATTCAAAAAAAAAAAAAATGACATCCCATCTAAAATTAGTTTTTCTTCTTTCCACCCACTGATCCAGGATAGGTTCTTGCTTCCTCACAACCCTAAATGTGATTAATGTAGCTAATTAAGGAATGAATGAATGAATGAATGAATGAATGAATGAATGAATGAATGAACTGTCCATGTATTTCATATCTTCTCACAATTTAAGTTGCTGCTGTGCTTCCTCTTTGTTCTTTTCGCAACATTCCAGGGTACACACTGTCCTACTAATGTTCTAATAATATTTTGCTTCTTTTTCCTGTCTTGATTGGCTATTACATATCTATGTGCCATTTTTACACTCTCCTGCAAGAACTACTAGTGGAAGCAGTGGAAGCCCTCACTGAGCAATCTGCAGATTTCGCAGACCATCAGTCCTTTATTTAAGCTTCATTTACTACATTAAGCTACTTGTTTTCTTTAAATGATTCTTATTGTTCTAGCTTTAGACTAGCAACAAATTCTGGTTACAGTGAGAAGAACGTATATAATGGTTGTTGTCATAAAGAGAACCTGCTCACAGCAATAACACAGTGAGTACATCTGATAATACATCTAAAGTTTTCCAGATTACTGAAATGGAAGAAACAACAAAACTCACATTTAAAGATTTGTACAACCTACAGTTCTAATTAGAAAAAAAAAGTACTAGACGGAAGCTGGTCGCATTTAAGCCTTCTTATTAGGTAATGTTAGCAAAACTGCTTTCTAATGTCTCTGTGTCATATGTTTAAACCATGTACTAACTGAGCAGTGATGGCCATAGTTAAACAAATAATGGAATGTATTGCCACAAAACAGAATACATATTCTGATTCATTGAAAACATGGTATCCCTTTTCTTCCACGTGTAGCTTTTGCTATTTTGCTTTCTTCAGAAGTAAATAAAGCATAATTTAATAATTATAAAAATACACAAATAGTGACTCAAAGAATAAATCATATACTGGCCCTGTACAAAGAGAGATAAAGCCCTACTTACGCTCTAGGTGCCTTGAAGTCTGCTAGCAGTTTGGGTCACTGCAAGGGTTGGGCAAGGAAGTGGAAAGTGAATGGCTAATATTGGTTCACCCATCCTGAAGGGAAGAAGGTAGTGTGCCCACTGCACCACTGACCTCAGCAGAAGAACTATGGCAGTGCATGAACACAGCTATGAGATGGGGAGTATTCACCAACATCATGCATGGATGCAAACCAGAAGGGGAAGGTCCACTTTAAAGGTGTCCACTGAGCTGTACCACTAAGTGTCCTTAACAGTCAGTAAATAGAATGGTTAGACCTGTGGTGACATCTGCATGACTGGTGGTCTGGCCTGTTCCTTCTACCTAACTCTTGCCTCTGAATAATGAATGGGCCATTAAGGCTCTCACTATGTTCTAGAAACAAGTGGGCTACAAAGCTCAAGCCTAGACCCTGACTCACACTTCAATTAAATGGATGGAGCCAGAGGATGAGACATAAAAATAATTGGCATCAATCAGATTAGAAAAAATATATATATCAAACAAACATGGAAAGAGAACAATCCAATCAAGTTTAAATCTACTGCAGCTTAGGAGCATTTGATAAACAGTAGCAATTTGGCATTTTTAAAAATAATTTGTGGACAGTGTTTTGAACATCTTGGATTGCAATATTTTTCTGAGCTACACTGAATGATTGTTGTTTTACTGTATTGCTGAATGGTCTCCATGAGCAGAGTTTAATCCTCAAGTTTGTAGACCTACCAGTGATATGGCATAAAGGTACAAAGCGATAACTATGGCTCAGGTGAGTTGGATTCAATCAGTGTCTTGGGCACCTGAGGCACTGGAAAGAAGAGGATGAGCATGCCCATCCAGGAGGTCAGAGCATGCCCTCAAGCTTATGTCACAGTCAATCCCTAACAGAGAATGGAGGTGAGCAGGAGACATTGTTCTTAGAGTGGTGGAGAGATTGGGTGAGTCACAACTGGGGAGGATGATACACCAGGACACCCCATTGAGCATCTGTCTTGAACACCACTGGTGCATGTCTGGGGGTGGAAAATTAGGGCAGGAAAAATACTACTTGACAGCAATATGATACAGCCCCAAGTTCCTAAATTTTCTCAACCACATTTAGCATGGGCCAGAGTTAGAATGGGAGAGGAAGGATAGCCCAGTGGATGCGACAAATCAGGAGACACCTCAGTGGCAGCCAAAAAATTTTGCAACCCTGAAAGTCTGGCTACATTTTGGCAAGAATTAGATACTAACAACGTCAGTTCTATCAGTAAAAGTTGTTCCATCTAGGTAATAAATTGCTTTGCTGTAAGAACAGAATAGCTTGCAGAAAATTATGCTTCTTCACAAGTAGGGAAGAGTGGCATTAGCAGTTCTGTAGAGTAAGCTGGACTTACGTAGTGATACTATAGAATAGAAGAAGTGTGCTAGCCAGCTTTAATGGCAATGAAGTGAGGTATCCTGCTCAGCCTTGGTTCCTTATAATTTTTTTCTCATGAAACACCTCACAAAACATACTCAATCAAAATGAACAGTCCATCAACAAACAGAGCTGCTGTCCTGTAGGCAACCACATACAACTCATTATGGCATTAATCTTGTCTTTATTAGCCCTTCTTTGTCACAAACAAGCGCACACACACACACACGCACACACACACACATACACACACATTAACGCATGCATACGTACAGTACTTACACACACAATTTTCTCTTGAGCAAAAAAATACAGAAAGACTCATTACTACACAATACCAATTACAATGCCAATTACAAATACTTCAATCCTCTGTTGTCAATACATTCAGTCCATAAAATCTAGCCTTTTTATAGCCTATTATACATTTCATTTGTAGATTATGCCTATTGCAATACAGCAAACATACCCCCAAGCTTCTTTCTAAACTTGTAAGCTGACAAAAGTCAAGCATCATTCCTCATCAAATATTGCACATACATTTTTTTAAAGAAATCTGTTCAAAATTTTCATAGCCAAAACAGAATCCCCCAGTACTTCAGCTACCTTTGAGGTGATATTCAAGTAAACCCTTGCAGAGACCTGACAACAAATTTTAAACACACGTACCCACACTAAAACTATTCAAATCAGTTGGTAATTCATTTGTAATAAAGCAACTGAACTTTATACTTGGCTGCCTTATTTACCTCCTGACTTAGATGTAATTTCAGGAATGTGTCCGAAGCTTTATATAAAAGAAGACATATTCCCAGACTGTAGAATATTTTGCAAAGTAAAGTAAAAGGAGGCACAACAACTAGACCAAACAAGGAGAAGGTTACTGTCAGCTGCCTGTCAGGTGCCAGGATCTACCACATAACCCACGCATTCAGGTCACTCCACAACACGTACAAATATGACTCTGTCATTGTCCATGTTGGTGTGAATGGCCTGAGATGTACCTCCCTGGACTACATGAAAAGAGACATGGAAGAGCTCTCCTATCTTGTAGCCCAGGCAGGTATTACCCTAGCCCTGAGTAGCATTCTACCATCACCCAGAATTATACCGCAGTACAAGGACAAAATGATTGACTTCAACAATTGGCTAAGCTTCTGGTGTCATTCTAAAGGGATTCAGTATCTGTCTGTCTGGGATGACATGGTCGACAGACCACAATGCTTTGCCAGAGATGGCCTGCATCTGTCACCCCTGGGATTCCGGATACTGGCTTAAGTTCTTGCCGCCCCTATGGTGCCTTTTTTAGGCAAGGTTCAAGTGACAAATTCACCACCATAACAGGAACAGGCAAGCAAAAACTGAGGCTGATGCTACTCAATGCTAGAAGTCTAAATCTCAAAATGCACTCACTCGAGGCACTCCTTAAAATGGAGAACATTGATATCTGTGCAGTGACTGAGACCTGGTTCAAAGCTCCAGAGAGCATTCCTGCACTATCAGGCTATAACTCATACCACACTTTCTGGCCATGTAACCTGGACCAGAACACCAAAGGCGGAGGTGCATCCATATTCATTAAGGATATCCACACCTCCAGGCTAGTTGCTCAGCATAATGCATCCAAAGTTATCCAAGTGCAACTAACTCTGGGCAAAACTGCAATCCAAATTGTAGCTTGCTATAGATCCCCCACCATGCCTCAGGATTCCCACTCCTCTTTTCTTGATGTACTGGAAAATATTAGGGTTCAACCAAACACCCTAATAATGGGTGATTTCAACTACCCCACCATTAATTGGGAAAACTACTCATGTACCAACTCCTTCACCCAAGCGCTTTCTGGAATTCATAAGCTCCAATGCCCTGGATCAACTTATCCACACCCCCACTAGGGGCAACAATATCTTAGATCTAGTCATTACCAACATGAGTGACCGGTGTTCCACACCTGAAGTCAACGCCTCATTAGTCCGATCCATCCATAAGCCAATCACCCTAGATATCCACATCCTGTCCCCACCCCCATTAAGGAAACTATGGTAAAACATTTCTCCAAAGCCAACTTCATGCTTTTTAAGACAGAAGTGGTGAACTTCATAACACCCATGCAGATGGACAATACAGTTACGACTGCTGAATCCTACACAATTGCACTTTATAAGCACTTGCACGAGTGCATGGATCGTGCTATCCCAAACAGAACCATGACGCTATCCTCCAAAAAAAGGAAGCCAATCTGGTGGTCCCCTGCCATAAACAAACTGTACAACAGAAGGAAGAAACTGTTGCAAAAGAAAGTAAAATTCCATGAGTGGAGGAGCTCCCTGGTCAGCCTCAGTAAGAAGCTGAGATCCCTGATAAAATCCTCCAAAGCTAGTTATGAAAACAAAATTGCCACTGATTCTAAAGACAACCACAAAGCATTCTATAGCTATGTCAAGAATCTCAATGGCAACACTCAGATCTGCTCTGAGTTACAGCACAATGGCACTAAATATACAGACCCAACTGATATTGTGAACATCCTGGCAGATAGGTTCAGTGCTAACTTTATCCCCCTCTCACCTGCTAAAGGGCCCATTTCTATACCAGAAGAATACAAAGTTCCTGTAATCAGGGCTGCACAGGTAAAAACAACACTCTCCAAAGCCAAGAACACAGCATCCATGGGACCAGACAACATCCCAGGCTGTGTTCTACATGAACTACAGAATGAACTGGCACCCCAACTAAGTACCATGTTCAATCATAGCCTCACCTCAGGCTTTGTGCCCGCTGAATGGTGCACAGTGACGGTTATCTCACTCCACAAAGGGGGAGCCACCAAGGACCCAGGGAACTACTGCCCCATTAGCCTGATGAGCCTGGTCTGCAAGGCCATGGAACGTATCATCATAGAACTTATAAACAAAGACATTGATAATCCCCAAACTCTGGACCCCACCCAGTTCGGGATTGCAAAAGGCAGATCATGTCTCCTAAACCTGATAGACTTCTTTGAAGCAGTCAGCAAAGCCGTAGACGAGGGCAAGGTGGTTCACACAGCCTATCTAGATCTTGCCAAGGTTTTCAACACCATCCCCCACTCTGGAATTATAGATAAACTCACTAAACTAGGTATAAATCCCTATGTCATAAGATAGGTTGCCAACTGACTCACTGACAGAACCCACACTGTGAAAGTAGCAGACTCCAAATCTGACTTCAGACCAGTGACAAGTGGCGTACCACAGGGTTCAGTCCTGGGTCCTCTCCTGTTTGGTATCTACTTCTCTGAAGTACATGCTAACACAGAAGATCTTTGGCTAATGAAGTTTGCAGATGACTGCAAACTAGGAGCCATAATCGAAACTCCTAATGATGTGGACATCCTACAAAAGGGCCTCACTGAGACAGATGCCTGGTGTCAAAGCCATGGCCTCAAGCTCAATGTCAAAAAGTACATTGTCATCCCACGAACTACAACATAGGCAGTAGTATACTTAACACCGAAGGTGTGATAAGAGACCTTGGGACACAGGTAGACAGTAGTCTCTCCTTTGATAATCACATTGCCACAGCAGTGAGGAAGTCCTTCTACATGGCTCACCTCATCACAAAAGGTTTCTCATCCAGAAAAAAAGAGGTCATTGTTCCCCTCTACTCATCACTCATTAGACCCATTATAGAGTACAACACCCCTTTTGGTATGTACCTCACAAGACATCTACAACAACTGGAAAGGCCACAGAAATACCTCACAAAGAAGATTACTGGTCTCAAACAGATGCCCTACACAGACCGTCTCAAAAAACTCCATCTTTACTCCGTTGCATATCGCCTACTCGGAGGTGATCTCTACCTAACATACAAAGCTATGTCAAACCCAGAGCTGTTGGACATGCTCCACTTAAAGAAATCCCAATCCCTCCAAGCTATATGCTCTAGGGACCTAAACCTTGTCACCACAATAAACAGAACATGCCGGAGTGATAGATCCTGTCCCAGAGACTTCCCATACTCTGGAATAAACTACCTATCTATATCAAACAAAGCTCCTCATTAGCACTCTTCAAGAAAAATCTTGATGATTGGATGGGAAATAGGAAATTCACCCCGGGGATCACTTCTGTGGTTCTGATCGACAGTGGCACAGAAAAATAATTTTCTTGGGTGGCAAAAGCCAGGGTACCTTTTTGGTTGGGCTTGTATAGGCCCTAGGGCCGATTGCCTAGTACCTACCTATGAACCTATGAACTTATAGTCTTTCCTGTACACTAGATACATAAAAATGATCAACTCCAGGTTCACACTACATAATATTCTTAGTAAAAACAAATACTAAATGACTTCTGAATGCAATGTGTACTTAGGTTCCCCTTCTATCTATCTATCTATCTATCTATCTATCTATCTATCTATCTATCTATCTATCTATCTATCTATCTATCTGTCTGTCTATCTATCTATCTATCTATCTATCTATCTATCTATCTATCTATCTATCTATCAATCTTTCTTTCTATCTATCTGTCTGTCTGTCTATCAATCTATCTATCTATCTATCTATCTATCTATCTATCTATCTATCTGTATGGGGCCCTATTATAACATTGACTTTATGGAATGTTGAACTATATATGGTCAAGAACATATGACTGATGTTCTGCAACACTGAAAACAAAACACAAACAAAATCCTTGTTTTTGCAGGGTGGAAAGCCACCTTGCATCCCCTAAACTCCCTGCAAATTATACATACTAACTGAGATCACACTACAGTGAGGAAAAGGGTAATTTCCTTTTAAATATTCCCTAATTTTACTCCAATTTTTCAGCTTGTGTATTTGAAACTAGTGGTACAGATGCCAGTCTATACTGTCCTCAGTACCACGGCATATAGAGCTAGTCAGAACTTAATCAACATCCATCTACCTGAATATGCAATCTGGAGAGCAAACAAAATTCTTAATATTCCTACCATAAGAAAATGTTCAAACTTTTCAACAAGCTGTCTACAAACATCTAACTAAGGCACAATGATTCATACCCATAAGCATCCCATTTCTAGATGAGACATCGCCATATATTTCAGTTCAGCTCTTCTGTCTGTCATTGACTCACACTAATAAGGATGGTCAACATAAAAGCTTGTGCAGATCCCTAGATCTTTAAAGATTGCACATATGATGTCAGAAGTGCCAAACTTTGGACAAAGAACAAAATAACCAGGGCTCTTCTGTCATTTCAAATTTAGCCAGAAACCACTCTAAATCTCAATTAAATGGAAAAAAAACAAGAATATTTTACACCTTTCCCTAAACTGAAAAACTTTCTGGTCATCATAAATAATCTTCTAATTCCCCCTGGTAAGAGTAATGATCACAAACTCTTACCAGAGCATACTGCAACAGACGTGACCAAAGAATTATCTAAATATTTTAAAAGTATAACTCCAGCTGTCAGGTCCATCACCAACCAGCAACCACAACCTAAAAATGACAACAGGTGTTCACCTATAAAGAAAAAAATATCAAAGAAAGTATGGATACAAACTACAGATCAAATCCCTCAAAAATTTCTGAAACCTGTAAAATTTCTTTAAATTTATTAACATCAATAAATTACAAACTTATGTTTAGAATGTTAATGATTTCTATTTCTGTTAAGGCTAATTCTAGATCTCTTTATTAAAATAAGACTTTCCCCCAGATTTAATAAACTCTGTGTATGAATTGTATAAGTCCTACATTGAGTGTACTGTAGCTGAGTCTGCAGCTCCCCCTCAGCAGTGCACCTTGCATATTAGTGAAGGCGCGCTGCTGAGAAAGAGCCGTGTAACATTGTTACAGAATCGATGTAGGGGGTATGTTACAGTATCCGCAGATGAGTAGCACACCCCCTGCACTGTGAAGCTGCTGGATGGCACTTAAATAATAAAGCGAAACACGTTTAAATAATTTTTTGTGTGTGTGTTTTTGCACTGCACAGAGCTTAGCAATAGACACATGCCAGACATCTAAAAATAGAAATTGGATGCATTTAATTATTTAGAAAAGATCATGTTTAAGCATACCTAAGCAGGTTTGCATGGCACGGCGTGGTGCTCTATAGCTGTAATCACCATATCCTCGATAGCTGAATGCTTAGATTGATGGCCTCGTGTGCACGGTTCGAATACAGACCATTCAACTTTTTACATGCGATAGGGAAATGTTTAAAAAAATATTTTATGCATACATTGACATTTGTTAACCGGGTTAGTCTAGCTGGACCAGTAGACCATTTTCATTGAAGACCCAAGGATAAAAGCCCCAGTTACACACAAGATACATTAAAGTTACACTCCCAGATAATGTAGTGAAATGCATTAGTTTAGGAGATATAAAGTAAAACAGATACACATAATAATAAAATATCATTAATGAACAATTACTTTCAATATTTTTTTTTATTTTTGAAAAACTCTGGTTTGCCCACAGCTAAACTCTGCTAGGCATTGCTAAACCAAGCCAAGCAATGCTTAAACAGCACCTGTTTTAGGAGTACTTAGCAACATGCAGCTCTGCTTAGCTGGTTTGGGCACTGCTAAGCAATCCCAGTTTAAGCAGTCCTCAGCTCAACTAAGTGGGTTTGAGCACCACTAAGCATTGCTAAGCATTGCCAGTTTAAGCACTGCTCAGCTAAGCTTAGCCGATTTGTGTGGTGCTAAGCTTCTCTTAGCATTTTTAAAAATGCTCCAGTGGTGGCAAAGGGCAGGAAAACAGTTTTATTTGAGCTGAACAGGCAGGAATACAGCCAGAACCTGTTGAAGTTTGATTACTGCAAGAGCTATGGCTGGTGTTTGAACGCTGGCCATTTTGGAGTCCAGGGTCATGGTTGGACACCTTGTGAAAGACCATGGCGACTGGCTGCTGCAAGGCCCATACCAGGGCTCTGAATACAAGACAGAGGCATGGGACTGGCTGGCACGTGACCTCACCACTGCAACTGGCATCCCTTGCACTGGTGAATAAGTGCATCATCATTATGACAACTGGAAGTGTAGGAAGGGGGGCTTTTGGCCCAATGGATCCAAGACACTCAGGACCACAATGCCCCAGAAGTTTGTAAGTATAGGAACCATTGATTTACCAAATTATAGTATGAATATCTGAAAGACAAGTATACATAATGGTGTGTTTTCCTCCCACAGCTGTAGAGGAGAGGGCTCGCAACCTGGAGGCCCATTCAGGAAACCTGGCCAGGATACACCAAGAGTGTGGTGAGTACAGATATATCTTGCTATATATAGTAATCTAATTAAGAAAGAGTACAGTAGTAGCTGCCAGTAGGTATAGTCTGTTGTGAGTGTACTGCAATGACTGTGTACATAGACCTGGACTGATATAAGTGAATATTGCCAGGTACAGTTCAATATAGATGAAAGCATGAAGCATGTTACTGTTACAGAAAGAAAGTTAATACTACATCAATAATGTGTGGTAATAACATGTGTATACTGTAATAATAATACATGTTCTGGTAATAAAGTACACCATCATTCAAAATGTAAAGGGAATAAATTTACTGCATTCCTAATCTGCAGGGAATACAGTACAACTGCAGTCAGAATTGTAAAGAAATAAAGGCAGTACTGCATAGATTGTGTAATAACAGGTGTCTTCCAATGCCTCCATTATTTAAAGTGTAGAACAATAAAGATTGTCAGCTGTATACCAATCACTGTGTCATGTCACCCTTAATAAATCTGTGTTCTGCCAATTGTTGTGTGTATTCTGGGCTGTTGTTCAAGAAATCAAATATTACAGGTTTTGGGAAGTAAACATGGTATAACACCATGAAGTGACCGAAGGTTGGCCAATAAATAACTGTTATGCTAAAGTGTAGATGTGGAACTGCACTACAAGATATACTGCAATATGATATTTGTTCCGCACTAAGATCTGAACCTACAGTAGTACTGTCTAAGGTATTATAGTGTGTTTCTCCCAGGATTATCTTGTGTTAATCTTTGCATTTCAGCTATATGCATCCCTGAATGTAGGTACACTGATGCAGGCAAGTATGAAACTGTAATAGCTGTAGACTGCAAATATACCATCTGCAAATATATATATATATATATATATATGGGTCAGATAGGCAACCCAGCACCCCAATATGGTCTGCACAGATCACACATATTCCCATCCACTAGGGGTTAATTGTGTACACCTGCATTCCATGTATTAATACACAGCTGACTTACTATCTCTGTCGTGCATGAATCTCATGCATGTATGTTCAGCTGTCACTGCAGTCTTGTGTGACACTTTACCTATATTAACAGTTCAGACTTTGTCACCAGGTGAGCTTTTGGTACATATCACTCAGTCAACACACAGCAGTAGCCCACTAGCTCAATGTGATAAGCAATATATATGTTGTTCATTTTGCCACATACATGCCACGGTTTAAATCCAGGAACAGGCACTAAGATAGATATATGGTAACAGACAAGTAGTACTGACTATTTATAGAAACATTTATGTATTGTTAACAGATATTTTCTCCTCACAGGACTTACAGGTAAATATATGTCTGTAGTATCTGTATGAAGGGTATACTAATGCCTGTGTCCAGATGTACTAGTGTGTAAACAGCATTGCTCAGCAAGATGGTAAGGCTCCATTAAATAAAATGACATGAAGTACACTAGTATTCCAAGTTAATAAGACAAATTAAATGGTCTGTTGTTGGTACGGCTGTATGCCTGGTGTGTCTATGAATATCTGCTGATAGATGAAAAAACCACCCTTGCAGGTCCAGCAGCTTTAGACTCCTGGATTCAGATGGATGTATGCAAAGATTCTTTGTAATCCACTGATTATGTTGTGAAACAAGAACGCCCATAAACGAAAAACCAAATAAAAATTTTATTAAGCTTAAAAACAAGCTTTTTGTCGGCGCTCTGCACCAACTTCCTCAGAAAAAAAACTGCACCACACATTTGTCTCACTATATATACATCACTACTCTACTCAGATGCGCCCCCTAGTGGCTCCCCTTTAAAAAAACATATAATTAAACTTTGAAATTTTTAACTAAAAAGTGGCCAAAATGTTTAACAATTTGGTATCTGCTACTCATACCTGCCGTCAATGCTGGTAAACCTATAATGCTCCAAATATTAAATTTTAAAGCCACCTTAGTTACATATAAGTACAAATGATCAAAAGTATCAATAACCACAAGAAAATATAATATATATAAATAAGTATAAAAGTGGGAAGAAAATTCCCACAAGTGTTAATATAAACATTAGTATAAACAGTGAGTGGTAAACACAAAAATAAAGAAAATGATAAAACGCAAACATGTATGTATTCCCGGGTGGCATTTAGTCACTCCAGGGGGCTTCATCTCACTAGGCTTCTCAATTTTAGGAAGCAACTAATGGAAAGCATACTGTTAAGTCCAGGTAAACGGTAAGCTTCCAACTTAAGTTGCCACATCAACTCCTTGCACTCTAGTCTTAAAGAATCAGGTCCGCCCATATGCTCTTGGTGTAGCTGGTCGATCACTGAAAACGAGAATTCATGCCCTGGATTATCTAATATGTGTTTGGCCAAAGTGTTGTTGACCTTCCCCTTCCTGATGGCATATAAGTGCTCGTATACCCGTTCCTGTAGTTTCCTATCAGTCTTACCAATATAGAAGCTTGGGCAAACCGAACACCGAGCTAAATATACCACCCGATTACTGGCACAATTGAATCTTCCTTGTATGAGATACTTCTTGTCCCTTATGGAAAAAACTGAACTTGCTTTAATATATCTGCAGTACCTGCACATGTTACATTTAAACATCCCAGATCTGGGGGAGGCACCAGCAACTTTGGACTCCAGGATGTTTTTGATGTTTACCAGCATTGACGGCAGGTATGAGTAGCAGATACCAAATTGTTGAACATTTTGGCCGCTTTTTAGTTATAAATTTCAAAGTGTAATTATGTGTTTTTTTAAAGAGGAGCTGCTAGGGGGCGCATTTGAGTAGAGTAGGGATGTATATATAGTGAGACAAATGTGTGGTGCAGTTTGTTTTCTGAGGAAGATGGTGCAGAGCACCGACAAAAAGCTTGTTTTTAAGCTTAATAAAATTTTAATTTGGTTTTTCGTTTATGGGCGTTCTTGTTTCACAACATAATCTGTGGATTACAAAGAATCTTTGCATCCATCCATCTGAATACAGCAATCTAAAGGTGCTGGACCTGCAAGGGTGGTTTTTTCATCAGTTTGTTTTTTGTTTTTCGAATTTTTAGAAGGTTTATGTCTTCCACCATGCAGGAAGCCAGTGGTACCTCAGACCCAGGCGACTTAACTATACTTATTAACCTCCTAACTGAGAAAGTTGATCATCTTCCACAGCGAATCGATGGGCTTTCACAAAGCAGTTCTTTGAGTCCAATGGTGCACCCCTCTAGTGGATTACTGACGGAATCTCCAGCTTTGTTATCGGCTAGTGGAACCGGAGCTGACTTGAGAGTTGTCACCATCGGTAACAAGGCTTTACATAATACCGATAGCAGAGGCAAGCCTAAAGGCATTTCGAGAGGTCATTCTCATTCAGGTGAGAAAATTGGAGCCTCTCCAGCTATTTTTTGGTGAAACAGAGGCACCAAGGAGGGGCTATGTTAAATTAGACTTGAATAATTGGTTGAATCGCCCCTTCAGTTTTCACAATGGGGAAGACATCTGTAATATTGATATTCAAACTGAAGGATTGTCCGATTTATCCACTAAGCTCAACAATTTCGACCAAAAATTATTGAGGCTAAGGAAGTTACAACTTGAGGTATCCTACTTTGGGGAATGCCGATGTGCGAAGATTGTTTCGAAGGGGCTTCGCTCGTGGCAATACCCCACAGGTTTGGAGGATGGGTCGAAATTCCATCTTGACCTCTTGGCACTTTTTGATAGACATGGGAATGAATTGATTAACTTAATTTGCACTATCAGGAAGCTATTAACCAATTAACCACAGAACTTTCTAACCTAGATGAGGAAATCAAATCAGACACCCATTTTTCTAGATACCATTATGAATATGAAAGTGTTTTTACCAGTATCGACCAACACATTGCCAAGACCACTATAACTAAAGTAAAGAAACTCCAGAGGGATATAAAAGCCTACAAAGAGGGGGTAGCTTACTCCAAACCCCCTAAATTTCAAGGGAATTTTCTAGGGAATGGCAGAACCACCATGGGGTCGCTACCCAGCCCAGTGACTAATGGTCAGTCCATGCACCCCTGTGAACCAAAGAATGGATCCCTATTTAGGCGAACAAACCAGAGAATTCCAACGGAAGGTGTTATGAGTATTGGGCCGGGTGCGAGCCAGGAAGAGCCGACTCTTGACAACTATGACGAAAATTTTCAAGTCCGAGCCTCCTCCCCCCAGCCACAGTCGGGTCGGATGATGAGAAACAAATACAAAACCAGGAAGAACTGAGAGATCATGGTTTAGCTATTCCTTCAGTACCCCCAACGCAATCTTTGGAAATTCTTTACAACACTGGTAAAGACTTCAAGGTTTATAATTTTTCACAGTTTGCCTTTTCCCAACCTTTGGTGGATGTTTTGGCTAAAGGTCTAACTTTTGTACCCTCCTGTAGAGCTGGTGTTGGGAGGACTATATTGGACCTGAAACTTTTCGTGAGAACGTTGAACCTGTCACTGTTGTTGGGTGATTCCCAAAAACGCAAGAACCCTTACCACATACCAAGTACTTTTAATCCACCATTACTCCCAGCTGTCGGAATTTTCGAACAATTGTGTGATCTCGACATCCATCACCTCCTCAGTTCATGGCGCCAAGCTCATTTTAATACCACTAAGGAGGAGAGGGCCTTGTTAGAGGGACTTAGGTTTGTATCAGTTAGACTTATGCAACCTGATAAGGGAGGGGGATTGGTGGCTATGGACATGAACGACTATAATGACAGGATGTTGCCTGTTTTATCTTCTGATACTTACCAGGAGATTTCTAAGAATGAATTTAATCTCAGCTTGTGCTGCATCTGGTCATTTTTTGAGGAGATGTTTATTAATGGCGTCATAGATGTGGAAGTATACAATTTTGTTTCTGTGGCATCACCTAAAATTCCAGTTTTGTTTGGGAATCCCAAGATACACAAGAACATCCATGATCCACCTATGCGGCAACTGGTCAGTGCCAGAGGAAGCATTATGTATGCAGAGGCCAAGGTGGTTGACGACATTCTCAAGAAGTATGTGGACAGAGTTCAATATATCTCGAGAGATTCTTGGGCATTCTTGGAAAAAGTGGGTTTTGTTCCATTGAATGCTGATTGTATTCTTTTGACCATTGATGTTGTCGACCTGTATTCATCTAGCCCCCATTTGGAGGCGGTTGAGTGGATCCAGTTTGAAATGGTTTTTCATCATGCTCCTGCAGAAGAAGTTATGATGGTCAGTGAGCTGTTGGAGGTTATTCTTACCAGCAACTTTTTTACATTTAATAACTGGTGGTTCCACCAATTGATTGGGGTCCCTATGGGATTGCCCTGTGGAGCCAGTGTGGACAATTTAGTTATGGCCCACTGGGAGAGGGTGTTTGTTTTATCTAACCCTTTGGTCCAAGAGAAAGTAGTGTTATATACTAGGTTCTTGGATGACATTTTGTCATCCTTAATGGTACTCTAGATGATGTTAACAACTTGGTGTCGTTTTTTAAAGGCTCTACAGAATTTTTGAAATTCACATCTGAGTTTGCCACTGACAAGATTACCTATTTGGACGTGGAACTAGAGAAAGATAGGAGCTTAAATCGCTTCATGGCCAGCATACATCGGAAGCCGACCTTCTCAAATTCTTATCTACATTTTGACAGTGAACACCCATTACACCAAAAGAGGGCTATCGTGAAAGGCCAATTTGTTCGAGCAGCCCTCATGACATCAGAAGATAAGAAATTTTACGAGGAGTGTAAGTTCATCTTTGGCATGTTCGTCAGCAGAGGGTACCCCGCTGATCTTGTTGCAGAATTGAGTGTGGAAGTGCAGGGGAAGAGGGCCAATGGCCACTTCCGCCCCATTTTGGGGCACATGGAGGATGGGCCTCCAGGTTTACCTCGCCTTGCCAGTGAGTCTGATACTTTCAATTGTACTTTTGTAATTTCATTCAACTTGGATGCAATGGACATTGTGTCCATTATAAAGAAAAATTGGCGCTTATTATCCACCGAGTTAACAGGAACATTTGGACTATTATCCCCCCCTAAGGTCACTTTTAGGAGGGGCCTCAACATCAAAAACATCCTGGAGTCCAAAGTTGCTGGTGCCTCCCCCAGATCTGGGATGTTTAAATGTAACATGTGCAGGTACTGCAGATATATTAAAGCAAGTTCAGCTTTTTCCATAAGGGACAAGAAGTATCTCATACAAGGAAGATTCAATTGTGCCAGTAACCGGGTGGTATATTTAGCTCAGTGTTTGGTTTGCCCAGGCTTCTATATCGGCAAGACTGATAGGAAACTACAGGAACGGGTATACGAGCAGTTATATGCCGCCATCAGGAAGGGGAAGGTCGACAACGCTTTGGCCAAACACATATTAGATAATCCAGGGCACGAATTCTCGTTTTCAGTGATCGACCAGCTACACCAAGAGCATATGGGGGGACCCGATTCTTTAAGACTAGAGTGCAAGGAGTTGATGTGGCAACTTAAGTTGGAAGCTTGCCATTTACCTGGACTTAGTATGCTTTCCATTAGTTGCTTCCTCAAATTGAGAAGCCTAGTGAGGTGAAGCCCCCTGGAGTGGCTAAATGCCACCCGGGAATACATACATGTTTGCATTTTATCATTTTCTTTATTTTTGTGTTTACCACTCACTGTTTATACTAATGTTTATATTAACACTTGTGGGAATTTTCTTCCCACTTTTAGACTTATTTATATATATTATATTTTCTTGTGGTTATTGATACTTTTGATCATTTGTACTTATATGTAACTAAGGTGGCTTTAAAATTTAATATTTGGAGCATTATAAGTTTACCAGCATTGACGGCAGGTATGAGTAGCAGATACCAAATTGTTGAACATTTTGGCCGCTTTTTAGTTAAAAATTTCAAAGTGTAATTATGTGTTTTTAAAGGGGAGCCACTAGGGGGCGTATCTGAGTGGAGTAGTGATGTATATATAGTGAGACAAATGTGTGGTGCAGTTTGTTTTCTGAGGAAGTTGGTGCAGAGTGCCGACGAAAAGCTTGTTTTTAAGCTTAATGAAATTTTTATTTGGTTTTTCATTTATGGGCGTTCTTGTTTCACAACATAATCTGTGGATTACAAAGAATCTTTGCATACATCCATCTGAATCCAGGAATCTAAAGGTGCTGGACCTGCAAGGGTGGTTTTTTCATCAGTTTGTTTTTTGTTTTTCGAATTTTTAGAACATCTGCTGATAGTCTAACCTCATGTCTGCCAATGACAGCAGGATAAGTGTAAACTCTCTGTACTGTGCACTATACATGTCTCTCAAATGTCATGCTGTCATGGATAGTGATCACTGCTGCCAAAATCCTGAGACACAGATATAAACCCAGTTGAAGAATGTCAGTAGCACACTCACACATCAGTGCAGAGTACACCTTGGTAGTCATATATGTTCCCCTGACATGTAATAGTCTCCTGTAATTATGTACCTGTAGGTGTTACAGCTTGGCCCATACCATCCCATGAAGATAGCTTGAGAGGTATGTACATGTTACAGAAGCTATAGGGCACTTGTAGACATAAAGTAATGGCAGACCTGTAGAGTATTGAGCAGTACTGTTGTGAGAAATATTGCCTATACAGTTGGTAATGGAATGTCTTTCTCTCTCCCCACCCCTTACCTGCATCACAACTTATTATTTTAATACTATGGGTATGGTTCCACTTACACATATGTTGTTCTCAAAATCTAATGTTGGGCCTTATGTTGTATTGTTGGCTATATATTACAATGGTTGCATACTAACATACTTTGTTGGAATACCAATGTTGATGGCCTTTTGCTGTAACTGTTACTGACATGCTGTTACAATAATGACTTTTATTCCATTTATGCCTGTGTTCTGTATACTATGCAATTCTATTGTTCTGGGTTAATTAGAATACCCATGCATGCTATTATAACTAACGTTGAAATGTTCTATTCATGACTAACCAGTACACTTTGACAAATCTCAACACCATAGCATGATTGGATAGGCCAGTTCCACTGGCTCCACCTATCACACCTCATCTGGCTGTGTCACCGGGTCCCAGCACATCTGGGATCCACCCAGGAGCTGCCCTGTCTGCTGGTCCTGCACCACCCATGGGTGGAATTGCCTCAGTGGATGTGGCCTGCCCCCCCCCCAGGTGCGGGCACGTAGAGGAGATGGTCACCAGGCAACAGTTTCCAGGCATGGTGTGCAGGGTTAAACAGCATGATTTGGATGATTGACTGCCAGATCGAGGGCAGACTGACACACCTGGGGGGGGGGAGGCCAGCCCTGGTGCCCATCCCCTAGAATAGCAACTTTCAGGGCCATAAAGGAGCAGTGGTGACTGCCAGTGGGTGGGAAACTCAGTCCCACTGCTTCCATCTTGGGGAACTTTTTCCTCGAATTCCCAAACACCCTCCCCATCCAAGGTGTTTATCCCCCTCATGTGTCATACACAGCCCCTGTTCTCTGTTTTGTCTGTCTTGTCTGTCTGCAAATGCAACCTCTCCTATCCAAATTACCTCCCCAAGTATACCTACAAACCTTCCCCAACATTCCACTCTCTCCTTAAAAAAGGGGGCATCTGTCCAGCAAAAAAAATATCGCCCTCTACATAGCTCTCTATTTCACCACCATGTACACTGCCATCATTCAATCATCCCAGCAAGTAATCAACAAAGTTATGTCACCCAAACCCCTCCATGTGGGATGTGAGGCTCCAAATTCCAAATTGTCCACACCATGCACAGCTGTTGCTGTACAAGAGATGGAGAGCTATGGCCCTTTCCTACACCCATCCTGCACATCTCTATCTGCCTTTCATATTGTTTTCCCCCTGCTTGCCCCCATTTCACCACTTTCCTATCACTCTTTTTTCTTTTCTTTTTTTTTGGAAATAGAGCATGTTTAAGTGGGACTAAAAGCCGCTTAGCATCATGGTGTGGAGCACAAACCTGCTTAAAATTGCTTTAATCACCTTATCTGATTCTCACACTGTTATGGACATCAGTAAAATAATCACCACTCCCAAGTCTGAAACCCAGCACCCTCTAAACTACAGCATAGTGCATTAGCCCACTAGGCCAACTCAGCTCTAGTGAAAAGCTGGTGTTTCTATAAATATATAATGCATTACACTGATGTCATATCAGCAAAAACATTCACCACTGCCAAAAATTGAACTCAGCACCCTGTCAACTACAGCATAGTGTATTAGCCCACTAGGACTCTCAGACATGAGGAAGCAATGATGTTTTTACAAAGATATCCTGATTGCCAGTGACATACTACTTCTACATATAATGGGATAAATGTCAGCATACTTAGGCCTGCGATGCAGACACCAAACCAGTACACAGCCAAATACATACTGATGGATGTATGTGAGGCCTACAATATCAGGTAGAGATGAAAACTGCACAGACTGCTGCAGAATGTCTATATTTGTGCCACCTACTTATGGCATGGTTGTCATAAAACCTATTCTGTGTGCTGAAGTACTGGTAAGTCAGTGCAGCCTGAGGTTACAAAATCAGGACAGACAGATCAGTGTCACACATCATACCAATCTAAACACACATGTTCATGCCAATCCTGTGTAACACACTGTATACATGCACATATGTCTTGCAACTATAACTGCCATAATAATAATTCAGTAGTTCTATCTGTGACATTCCTAGCATGTGTGACATCTGGACACCCACAGTCCAGTCTGTTGCACAACAAATGCATGCTTGTCAATAAAGCATAGAAATAATTGAGCCCTACAATCTCCAGCAGAACTGGTTGCTGCTACAGCAGTCACTGCCACTCACAGTCGCACATCAAAGGCCTGTAGCATGGGATGTGTGTCACAAATATGAATATGTGTCCTAAATGCCGCCTACTACTGTCTGGATGGCACTATTACTTAACATATGTACCAGAGGCACTTGCCTCACCTGGACTATTATGGGTACCCTCACCCTGGCTATGCTGTCACAACAGAGCTGACACTGCTCCCTCACTCACATATACAGCTTGCTGTCCCCCAATGTGTTCACAATCCCCAGTATGACTCCTGGCCAGAATGCAGCAGCACACAGCAGCAGTATGTTCAGCTACCTGCTACAGACCTAACATACCACCCAAACACCTAGAACAGGCCATCCATACAACACCCATACATAAAGAGTTGGGGGGAATGGTCAGGTGACAGGGACATGTATCATAGTCTCCCCTTCAAACATACACAGCTGATAGACCAGCGCCAACTGCAACAGCATGCACATTCAGATAAAAATTATGTATGGCACTCACATGTGCCTGTCTCCTTACTGACCCCAACACACATTGTTAAACAGTAAACTGCCACAGAATCAGAAAGTCTGTTAACAATGGGCAAACATAGCATACAAAATTGTGGACATATCGCATCAATCCAAACAGTGGACAGTATCTCAACCTACCCTCAGTGATGCTGTAGCTCCCACACCTCGATAATGTCCTCCTCACAGGCCAGGAAAAGGGCTAAGGCCTACATGAAGGCCTTTATTATAGCACTGTGTTGCCATGCCATTGGCTAATGAAAATGCAACCCAGTTGTTTTAGATGTTATTAGCCAGTGTGAGTCATAGTTTGGTGCACAGGCCATCACCTGTTCATGAGCATTACCTATAAAAGGCAAGCTGCTCCCTATAGTAAACAGGTCTATGACTTTCTTCATGAAGACAGACTATGCTTTCCTAGGAAAGCTACCACTGGATTTCTGCTCACAAAAGAGTACAGCACTATATCAGGTATGTCATAGAATTCCCCATGTAATATAACGCAGATGGGGGGATGCAGTCATGGGAAATAGGAATTCGAACAGTAGGTTTCAACAACATATCTTGGAATGACATGTTGCAGTTAGTCAGCTGTCAAGCATCTACAGTCTTCCTTTTTGGCTCTGTCTGCAGTGACATAGATCACAGCTCTGGCCCCTGAGTCCCCCCAGCAATGGTCAGCTCATGTACAAATGCTACTGGATTGTCTGTTGTACAATAGTGACAGCAACTACTGGGGGATACAACTGGCATATCACATCATGCACTGTTAGTGAGCCCCTCTCAGTCTGTGAATGTCATACAGGCATACTTCAACCATAGTCCAGGTGTCCCTGACTGTTCAGACATACTCTGGCTAAGTCACTGTGTACTCCACACCTGTATCTTATTGCCTGACAGCTATGACTAGCATACCTGGTGACCCCCCCCCCTGCAGCAGGACAGCAGGTTATAGGCAGCAGTAGTGGGGGACACAGGCCCCGGCTCAGCAGCAGTGTGTACATATTGACCATACAATGTAAGGGAATGAATACAGTACAAGATATTAATGTACCATTACTGTGTTCTGAGGGGTCTGCCATGTCACAGACACATTCCCCACAGTTTGGGTGCAACCATTACATATTTTCCAACTGGTTTCCAGACATCCACATTTGTCTGGCAGGGGGTCCACATATATCAGGCATATGTACACATTCTGCAAACATCTGTGTACTGCAGATGTCGGACACCTACATCTCAGTTCAGGCATGCCAACGTGGACTGTAACAGACTCATGACAGTACCTGTTGGTGAGCTACAGCAGTGCATATACTATATGGCAGATTCTGTCACCTGACACACAAGTAACTGTTACCATCCACATATGCAGCCTGGTGAGAGGCACATCAGTGTGTTTCACAATGGAGTCTGCTATGTGTAATATGTTTGATATATGGTGATGCCTTTGTGGCTGTGAGATACAGGTGTGTGGTTATGTGTGGCATGTGCTGTGTAGGGCTGTGTTGTTCACGTGTGTCTTTGCCTCAGAGGTCTCCTTTGTTTGTGGATGTGTATGTTGAAGATATCTGCATATGTGTGTGTGTATTGTGTAGGTGTGGGTGGTGTTTGAGGTATGCTTATTGTGTCGACAACCTGCTTGTTGACAGATATGCAAGCTTGATAGGGAGAGAGCATGGACTGTAGGTTCCTAATGTCATTGCATCTCTCACACAGTGTGTTCCTTGGTGGTGTTTGTAGATGGTTGTCTGTCCATGTACATGAGGGAGGTACTACACTGTACAAGGATACCTATATCAACTGGACTGCAGGGGAAACTGTAGGACATTGTCCAGCCACATATTACAAAATCTGAGGGAGGAAGGACAGGGAGACCTAAGGGGTGGACCTACAGCCCAAGTGCTTACTACAGCAGTAGGAGGCTGACATCACTGCATACAACATAGACAGGCTAAGAACAAGCAATGATAGGTGCAACAGGAAAATGCATTTGAACACCTTATAGGACAAGTAGCAGGAAACATCAAGATTAGGAGGGCAATGCATGATGTATTGCCACTATGTTGCTGATAGCCACATACATACTGTGGTGATAGATGGTGGGGTATGATGTGGGAGTTAGCAGTGGATAGTGCTGGAAAATGTGGTTGTGCAGGATGTGTACATAATGGTGAGCAACGTATGTGGTCCTGTGATGTGTTCCCCTCTTCATGTCTTTCAGGAGGGATGTACCACTGTAGGAATCCACCTTTCTCAGAAGTAGAGACTGATGCCATAATTGATGCCCTGACTCCATCACCAGGTCCTGTTGTCAAGTAGTTTCCATAACCAGCAAGAATGAGCTGCATTGTGGGCAGACCTCGTGGCATCAGTTAATCATGTGGGCCAGCACGACAGGAGTTATGAGCAGGTCCGACACCAGGCTACTGATATGATACATCATGCACAGCAAAGGGCCACAGCTGTGGCCGGGGACCATGCTGGCACCAGTGGAGGGCCTGCTACACAGCAACTATTTTCACCACAAAGGAGTTCCTGGCAAACTTGGGTTCAGCCCCCAGCTCACAAGAATCAATCACACCATATGTCGTGGAGGTGGGTGGCACAGCTTCCACAGCCGAGGAGCATCCAGGTAAGCCTCCAGTTGTCATTATGTTAATACTGCAGCATCCATAGTGGCAGCTTCTGCATACTTGTATGCATATGTCGGGCCAATCTACATTTGTGGGGGGGGGTTGTAATGCACACGTGTGCACACACATATTGTGAATATCAGCAATGTGGATACTATCACAGTTTGCACTGCACATGTTGATACATGCACATATTATCCTGTACCAATGCCACATTTGTGTCTGCTGACAATACCTCTCCCTCACTAATCCATAGGTACTTCTGGTGTGGTCAGGGGACATCATTCTGTTGCCAGTGAGTGTGAAACTGTTTTGTTATGGCATATCTATACCCTAGGCATGTTAAGGGCTGCCAGTTTGCAGTGGACATAATGGTTAAGCTTAGCCATATTGCAATACGTGCATGTTAATTTCTGGAGGGGTGCACTGCAGTGCATTACATCTGTAATCACAGTAGCATATTTGCAGGAGCTGTAACATATTGGCACATATTTTTGTGAAGGTGTAGGCAGTCTACTATAAAGGGGTGCATTACTATTGTGGAAGCATGTGCACTGTGTTGTAGATGAAGCTCTGTCACATACACTGACATGTCAGTTATCTCACAGGTGTATAGTACTAGCAACATTAACTGGACATAGCTGCACTGCATTTTGTTAAGGGCCTGTCTTGTGTATGTCCGTTGTGGTCTGCTTGTGTGTTGTGCATGTCCTCAGTCATAAGGTTTGGTCTGTCTAATGCATTTGTTGCACCTCACCATATATGTATATATATATATATATATATATATATATATATATATATATATATATATGTGTGTGTGTGTGTGTGTGTGTGTGTGTGTGTGTGGATCAGCAGACATTATAGTGCAGGAATTAATGTAGTCATGCTGTCTTCTCCCATAGGTGACCATAAGGGTTGGAGTGTGCCCCCCTCACAACCTGATGTCAGTGTCTCATTGAACTCTGAAGATGATGGTGGCCATAGTGAGGCATAGGTGGGGTTGTTGGGGGCTGAATCTGTACCATTTATTGACAGTCCACTTCCTCCCCCAATGCCCCCGCACACAGTCAGTGCCCACACATACCCGACTGCTGCCGATCCAGCACCTGTCAGAGGTGTCACAGCACGTGTCACCTGACGTATGTTTTGGTCCATCATAGAGGCACAGTCACATTGTGAATGGTGCACCAGATGTATGCTCAGCCTCATTGATGCCACACTGCCTGGCATGCATGACTCCATCTATGGCATTGGTGATGCCTTATGTCATTTCACTGATGTAGTGGATAGACAGTGGGGTGAGACATTGTCAGTCCTTAACTGTTCAACGTCTGTGCTTGAAAATGTGGTGGGAGTAGGGCAGACATATGGATGTAGGTCAGCAACAACTTCAGCTGAGAGTCCATGTGGCCATGCACAATCACACTTCCATAGTAGCAGTACCACCAGCACTACCAAAGATAGGGTGCCGTCCACACCACAACTTGGCAGGCCATGGGCATGTGGTCATGGGCAGTTCCCTGAGGGACACAGACCCAGCAGACACCAGTCCCCGTCAGCAAGTATACCACATCTGGCCTGGGCATGGTGATGCCAGTGCCACTCCTGCAGGAACCAGTTCCCGTATTCATGGCCAGAGATGGTGAACTGTACATTCTGCCATTCAGTCCACAGCTGTCCAAGATACCCTTGTGTAGGGCTGGCACATGGCTTGACTGTGGACATGCACACACTCACGCATCACTGTCACATGCAGGTCACCACCAGACCCACACAGCTCCTCTCCATGGCCCAGCTGACCAGCACCCCTCCAGACACACACATGCTATATCAACCGTGTGGCACAGCCTAGGCCTTTGGCAACCCCACACCACACCCTGTACATGTGATAATACCTGGGCCACATCTCTGTCATCCATACCATCAATGCAGGGACATGCTAATATGTGTCTGATACACAAGGGTGAATATAATACAGTTAATGGCAATTTGTAGTGCAGTAGTGTTATGCCCTGTAAGGTGTTGTCTGCTGGCAATTGTCATGTCTACACATCTAAGTGTATGTACCTTTGTGCCATGATGCTGTATTGCTGTTAGTATTGCTGACTGACTGTTGCCTCCCAGACCATATTCTGTTTCTGTTCCAGTTGTCTGTGTGTCTACACTGTGGGGACCTGCTGCCAATACAACAGCTCAAGATTGCATAGTGGCAACACAGAAATGTGACATCGCCAAGGTATGGCTGTATATGTGCATGTTTACCTAGGTGCGTATGTTTAGAACAGTGTGTGAGCGACAATGGGGGTGAACAGCATAATCTTGCATGCATACCCCTTGACTCAGCATGCTACTCCTGATACATGTCACCTGGGAATTCCGTAGGATCACAGGTTCATAGAATCATAGACTGTTAGTAGGGTAATGGCCCTGGGTCCCTTACAAGCTTAGCCTTTGCTTTATACCTGACAGAATCATTGATCAGCACCTGTTTCCACTGTCATTGAGGGACACAGGTGTGACCCCTGGGATGGATTTGGAGTTTCCCATCCACTCATCACAGCTGTGCTTAATGAGGGTCTGCATGGTACTCTGTTTTACTTGTCTGGACAGTGCATTCCTGAGACAGGGCAGCCTCGGGAGACAAACCTGTCTCTCCAGCAGGTTTTGTTGATGTTGCATATCATATTCAGGCCTGTTGTGTTGCTAATGTGTGAAGAGTTAGACTCACATATATGGGCCAGCTGTTGAAGGGATGGGCACAACATTGCCATCTAGGCATTCCACAGCTCACCTGTGGACATCCTGACCAATACCAAGTGGGGCACTACTGATTTGAGGCTGTCTGCATGGAACAGGTGTTGGAGGTCATGGATTACCTTTGTGGGTATTACTGTGGCCTTTCCAGTTGCTGCAGATGACTTGATAGGTACATACTAAATGGGCCATGGTACTAAATTATTGTACTGACTGAGAACTATACAAAGGTAATGTCCACCTTTTTTTCTGGATGCACTCCCTGGTGGACCACGTACAAGGCTTTTCTGATCACTGCTGCTACTTGATGGCTGAATTCAACAGTGTTATCAACCTGAGTACCCAGGTCTCTCAACGCAGGTTGTGTGTTTATTGGGTTTGTTGTTGATGTGGGAAATAGTGAGGCCATGTTCTTGCTGTATGGTATGATGGTACTGTTTTCTACATTCAGCTTGAAGCCAGGACCTTGCCACCATTCCATACCTGATGTAAGATCCCATTGCAGTGTGTTAACATCAGTTGGTGGGTCAATGACAGGCAGCACACAACCTACAGTTACCACAGCCTTAGGTAGCACCTCCAAATATGGGTGGTGGCAGTTAACATTCATGCCTCAATACATGTGGGTCATTGGGGGCAGTGGCTACTCACAAGGCCTCCATGTCTACTTATTGCATGGACATAGGTAACACAGAGTAGGGTTGCCACCTATGAAGTGAGCAATGTGGGACACTTCTTGTAGTATCGTAAGAGTTGGGATGACAAACCATACCCATGGGAAGTGCAACAGACTTCCAATATGACAGCTTATTTTTGTCACATTTACATAGTTTATGCTATTTCTCATAAAGTAAGGTGTTTATGATGCACAATAACTGCTTTATGCAACTATTACACAACCTTAGGAAATGGTTATTGTCCTACACTCTTGGGACCTCTGTATTGTTTGAATTGTTTTCACAGGTCACACCTGGCAAAATATGGACTGCAACCTGCAGGGTGGGACAGGTGATGGCAATACCTCTCACCTGTACAAATTTCTGCAGAATGTCCTGATGTTTGCCACATATTTGTCCATTTTTCATAACATTGTGGTTTTCTTGCAAATTAGTGGCAAATTATTAAAGACTGAAGTTAGACAATAATGACAGATATTTTATCTTCAGACTTCATACCCTTCTGAAAATTCATGCCAAAGCATAACCTGTTATGTCATCAACTTTCTCTTTTTCTAAGAGCAATATTTAAAAATTCCCCCTATTGTTTGGCCTTTGTCCCACTTTTCTGCATGATGTTATCCAGTTTTCTTGCTCTAAAAGTTTGAGAGTTAGGATGGTGGATCTAACACAGGCAAACTGGTGTAAGGAAATATGCATCCACACATGCCTATACTAACAAAGTTCTCTCTTTTGGGAATAGAACTCCTACCTATCTAGTTACATACACTATTGCACTACATCTATATCAAATGCACCACAGAGCTTATGTGCCTGGAGAATGTCTAACTGTGCATCTAAGGTGAATGACACCAGCAGTCCCTGTAAAGTAATCCAATGCGGGGATTAACAGGGTGGAACAGGTCCTCAAAATGGTATAACCATCACACACACAAGGCAACCACACTGCTAAAGGGGATATGCCTCACACACACATTTTCAAAGTTGCCATTTGTAAGATTAGAATCCCTACTTATCTAGTTGCATTTATTACTCTGGTATGCACTTATCCCATACGCCACAGAGCTTATGTGCCTGGAGAGTGTCTAGCAGTGCATCTAAGGTGAATGACACCAGCAGGCCCTGTAAAGTAATATTAACAGGGTGGAACAGGCCGTCAAAATGGTATAACCATCACACACACAAGGCAGCCACACTGCTACAGGGGATAAGACTCACACACACACACACAGACACACACACACACACACACACACACACACACACACACACACACACACACACACACAAATTCACAGTGTTGTTATTGTGAGATTAGAACCCCTATCTATTTAGTTGTATGTGTTAGAGTGTTATGTACTTATCACATGTGCCATGGAGCTTATGTGCCTGGAGGCTAACAGTGCATCTAAGGTGAATGACACACTGTGCAGGGGGATAAAGTTACACAAATGCATTGAGTCACCATTGGTGGGATTAGAACCCTACCTATCTAGCTATACACACTATAGTGCTACATACTAATCGCATGTGCCACAGACCTTATGTTTTTGGAGAGTATCTAACGATGCATCTAAGGTTGATGATATTAGCAGGCCTTGTAAAGTAGGTCAATGGGGGGGTTCACAGTTAGGCACAGGCTTTAAAATGTATTGGCATTGCACATACATAGGCAGGAGCTACACACATCTGCAAGGGGATATATTTACACACATGCACTGAGTTGCCCTTGCTGGGATTAGAACCACTACCTATCTAGCTGCATAGACTGCCATGCTATGTGGTTATCACATGCACTATGGAGCTTATGCATTTGGATAGTGTATGCCACTGCTGTTGGGGTGGATGACATCAGTAGCTGCTGACATGCATGCCACTGCTGTAGAGGACACCAGTTACAGGGTCATAAAATGAGTGACCATTGCACACAAATATTTCTGTTGGGCATCTGTATTCTGCTGTATGTGAAATATATACACAGACACAAACAAGGCAGACTATGTGAGATTAGAACCCCTACCTACCTACTATTACACACTATGGCTCACCATACTATTTGCACACACCACTGGTTCCAATTAGCGTACAATTTGCTGCAGCACTACATCACATTATGCCTTTCTGGGGGTCCCCCCTGTCTGTGTCTCTATACATGATATATATATATATATATATATATATATATATATATATATATATATATATATATATATATATATATATATGACATATATATGCCTATATTAAACTCAGTAGATCCACATATATCTTATATGTTCCGCATACAGCTAGATAAGGGTAATTATGTCTGATGGGGATAGGGAGAGACAGTTGAGGTATACATAGCTCTCTATATGCGCAGAGATATATGGACATCACAATTCTATAGTCAGATGTGGGTTCAGACATGGGCATGAAATTAACTAAGTGTAGGAGCATGTCCAGTATGAACATCATTAATTACAATGGGACTCCAGGCCAGAAATACCTCTACTCCGGCCCAGGATTTTTTGTGCTACAGCCAATTGTCTGCTGTACGTAGTGGAACAGTACAGCATCTTGCTAATATACTGCTTGAGGGATTTCCTGACTGTGTGCTGTCTGTAATTTCTGACCAATATGTAGGGTGCGTACAGCATGTATTGGACTGGACAGAGTTTTGCATATTATGTCTGATACATTTTACATTGCACTGTGATTTCTTGGTATGTCAGTGGCAGATCATTATAGATTTATGTGAGGAAATACTGACAAACATTTGGGTTACCGATACCATACACCGCAGGGAACCAATGTTATTACATGAACTGTTCTATTCTGCACTTTCTGCATTTGTCTGGCCAGTAGTTCCTCCTTCCCCTTATATGTGGGCCTTTGCCCTGCCCTGCTCCAAGTTCTTGGCTTTGTCCACAGTTGCTGGTCTATGTAGTTGTAAGTATGCTGTGACTGGGGTAAGAGATGTAACACCACACACAGGGTTACGGACTTCACACCTCTGATTGTACCTGTTTTGCAGGTTGTCCAGCATAGGGCTCCATACATCTGCTCTGGTCCTCAGACATTTTGTCTTGTACTGTTTTTATAAGGATACATGTTGCCCAAACCTCTCATACTCTTACTGCCATTAATGTAGACAGGGCCATATATAACAGTGGGACATAGGCCCAAACATGGGGACAGGATTTTAATATTGCTCTTACAAACCTAGACAGTTGGTAGAATGGTTTTGTGTTAACATGCATTTTCCAATGGGTATGACGTCTGCATCTCACCTGTCCTTTATTAGCTTCTCACAGCAATCTTTAGTCATTTGTCAATAGTTTGCCAGAAAACTGCAATTGTTATGACAAACAGAACAGATATATGAGCCATAAATGTGGACATTCTGTTAAACTCTGTACATTTGTGGGGTATGGATGGTGCCCACTGACTTGTTGTAAGTAGTGACACAGTTATGTGACAGCCTTTATATCCTGCTACTACAATGACTTGTTACAACCTGCTGTTCTACTAGCTACTGTCTAGGTTACTGAGGGCTGTGTACTGTCCATATCCATGGCCCCCTGTCCCTCCATTGTGTCTGCCTTTGTCCAGCTTTCTTGCATTAAGAAATACTGACATA
The DNA here is from genome assembly GCF_019279795.1 of Protopterus annectens. Classification (NCBI taxonomy): domain Eukaryota; kingdom Metazoa; phylum Chordata; order Ceratodontiformes; family Protopteridae; genus Protopterus; species Protopterus annectens. The sequence goes on along the minus strand of NC_056737.1, from coordinate 1,697,905,621 downwards.
TGGACAGTCTGTAGAACTGCTACCATAGGTGTAGCTCACATGCAAAACAGTAGGTGCAGCCAGTCTCTAACCATGTACCCCATGAACAATGGTAATGTACTTACCCACTAAGCCACAACAGCCACCAGACAGTGCAGTTTACTTCCTGACACTATCAACCACAGATAAACATAGCACTTTGACCCCTGCATATTGGGGAAATGGTACATGTCACCAGGTTGATTGGGACAGCCCAGGGATTGTGTGGTGTGCTGCTATTACCTTGCAAACAAGTTGTGACTGCAGTTGTATGAGGACACGGGTGGGCTGGAGGTAGGGGACTCTAGCATTGACAGTCAAGCATCTGTCCTGTGACCCCACTGTCTATCATTTCCTTACATAGTGCATTGGGTTTTGCTGGGTTTGGGCCTACTGCATATTAAGGGTTGGCCAGTATTGAACGGAGAGGTCCTGTTGTCCCACACAGCTGTCAGTTGTCTGCAGCTATCCCAGTAGCCCACTCTATTCCCTTGCATACATGTGTCAGCTCCATACATATGCTACCACAGTCTGCTACCCCATTCACTTCTTGTAAAGGAAAGTGACTTAACAGTGCTTCAGGGCTGTCTCTGTCTGATGCATGCCATACACAGCCAATACATGGTAAGGTACAGGTTGTGTTGTGTGCTGGCATCCTTTTTACTATGTATGTGAGTCGGAATGAGGTGTCAGTCCCTAGGTCCCTAGGTTGTCAGTGCATGTGCTATGCATTGCCTCTTTGCCAAGGCCAGAGCATACCGGCATGCCTACATCTGCCTACATTGATAGGCTCAGGGGTTCCTCCCCCAAGTCCCCCTGTGGCTGTGGGGATCTTGGCACTAGTGGGGGGGGGTTGTGTGTCCCTTCCCTGTGATGTTACTGCTGCAGCTGTTTCTGCAGGATCATATTTTGTAGTTTGGCACATACTGTGAACATGTGTGCATATGTGGCTGGATAGTACTGCAGGGCTCCACCAGATATATCAAGGCAGTGAAACCATGACTTGAGAAGCTCAGATGCATGCTCTATGACGTTCTTAGTTTGTGAATGTGCCTCATTATGGCCTTGTTCAGTAGGTGTGTGTGGGTGCGTTTCTGATGGGTGTCACCATCCATGGTTCTAGTGCATATTCAGCATCCCCCAGTAGATGGCCATATGGGATGTCCCCCCTGACAAATGTCTGGTACAGCTGTGAGGTGTGCCAGATGTGGGAGCCGTGATAGCTGCCAGGGCTGTCAGCACACACATTCATGATAATGCCCTAGGCATTGCACACGACCTCGCTGTTGATGGAGTGATACCCCTTGTGGTTGACGTAGACCTTACTCTTTTCACTGAGTGGTGCATTGATGTGCACATAAGTGCAGTCTATGGCACCCAGTACCTCCGGGTAGTGTGCTATACAGTGGAAGAGATGCATATTGCTGACCATCTTCTCAGAGGTGTGGAGTAAATATATGTGCTCACTGGTATGTGCTTGCATGGCATCTAGGAACTGGTGGAGTACCCTGGATGTAGATGCCTGTGAGATCCTCATTATATCCCCAGTTAGTCTTTAAAAAGTACTTGTAGCTAATATTCTAAATGCTACACATACCTTTGTTTCCACTGTGATGGGCTCCCTTCTGTTGGCTCTGTGTCTGAGTTTAGGGTGGCAGAGCTTGGTGATTTCTTGTAGTATGCCTCTGTCCACCCTGTAGCACTCTACAATCTCCAACTCATGTAGCTGCTGGAAGGTTACCCTGGGCCTGAACACTCTTCTCCTTCTCTGTCTGGGTCTATTGTCAGCATCATCATCTTCACTGACCTCAGCCTCATTTACATACAGATGTAGCAGATCAGCAGCAGTCCCTATCATTTTGTCAGTTAAAATTCTCAAGTGTGTACTCCAATGATGCAGAGTATGTTGGAAAATCAGATTGTCGGGTGTATGCATACTTTATAGTGGTGTGCTGCTTTTGCAGCCTGTGTGATTGGCTCATTATGCTGCATTCCACGTGATAGGTATAGCATTGGGGGTTTGAATGGGCCAGTGTCTGTTGAACAGGGCTTATCTGCCATTTGTACCTGATTGGCTTTCCCAGGCAATTTTTTTTACTTTTTTTTCCCTATTTCTTTAACTGCTAAGCTGTGTGGTGCACAGTAACAAACTCAAAGTGCTAGGGTAAACAATGCTCAGCAGTTCTAATCCTGCCACAACCATGACCACACTTAGCGTTTATTAAACTAGCTAAAACACGCTCAGCAGCATCAGACATGCCCCACTGCTTAGTTGTGCTTAGCTGAGTGCAAACAGGCACTGCTGAGCTCCAGTCTGCTTTAATATACTGTGACACACCCCCTTTTGATGTCAGCTACCTGTTCTACCACTACCTAAACAGTTCTAGCCCAACCATGGGTTGCATCTGTGGACACCGTAGCTCTTTTTGCTATTCAGTAACCCCAGCTCATTTACATACAGCTAACTGAGTATACCTGGGATACTGCACTTCTCCAGGGCCTGCCTCCATAGCAACCACTGACACCTGCCATTGTAATACTCTGCATCCTGAGCACTTTAATGCATTATATTGCCAAATGTGTACTTTTGACTTTTTTACATTTTTTTTTCCATAATGGCATGTTTGTGCGGCACTGTATTAAACAGAAATTATTGATTTTTAATGATTTGCATTGCTTTCAGGACCCACTGGCCATAGTTTTGAACATTTGCATGCCTACAGTACCATATCCACCCTTTTTCCTAGCCTTTTACAGCCGCAGTGTGATTTTTGCAGTCCAGTACACAGTCTGTGTCTGTGTACATTTTCTTGCACCAACACAGTACCTACATGGGTGCCTTTCTGAGTACTAGATCACAAATTAACCTGATTTGGATGGTTTTCACCAACTTATGAGGTGATTTGCATTCCGCAGACACCCCCGTATCCACACGCTCGTCTATGCCCCTCAGTCCTGTTTCCTGGTTCACTTGGCGGCCATGTTCCGTGTTCAGGCTACAACACTATTCCTATACAGAGAATCACTCTGTGTAGGCTTTAATGACTTCCACGCTTTAAGTTTGTTACACAAATCAGTTCAACAATCTGATTTACCAGATTAGGAGGGAATATTAACTAAATGGAATGTTGAATTAAATTAAACTTTACAGCTTTCAGATACGTTAGTTCTCTGGAATGGCTACAGTGATCTATTAAATCATATAAGAAAAGGCTTATTCAACAACAACAACAACAAAATATTCTAAGGGCTTATTTAACTCTTGACCACTTATGATGGTTTTATTACAGAAAGCTGTTTGTGTGGATGTGGTTTTACTGGTACGTGGAGGCATTTATGGTGGGAGTGTTCTTATATTTCAGCTTGGTGGAACAAAACTAGTGCATTAATTTATCCAGTTATGAGTATGGTGACTAATTGTTCATATGATCTTTGGATACTAGGAAAATGCAGATATAGGCAGATGCAGCTAACCCTCAGCTTGTAAACTAAAACCTGTTTTATTATCCAGCCTAGCAGCTAAGACAATAATTCTTAATGTGTGGAATAAAGAGCCTTTGGTTTTTATTTTTCCTGTGCAGATTGGTTAAACTACTTTTAATTTTTTTCTTTGCTGCTTGGCTGGGAAAGGTCTTTCTTTCTTTTTTTTTTAATTTTCCTCTCTCATTTCTGCTCTAAGGCTTATGTACAAGTAATATAGTTAAAGAAAAAAGAAGAAAGGTGAAAACTCCATGCAGGTGTCTCTACGTATAACTGACTCCAAGGCTATAAAATGTAAGAGTACATATCAGCAGTTGGTGGGAGTCCACACAACAAAATGTACTCATCAGATCATGGTTACTTGAAAAGTAAGGCATCACAGTAAATGAAACCCCTTAGTAAACCATCAGTTACATAGACATTGACAATGGCCATATTTTTTCCAGTTCCAACCATTGACTGAACAATGATTTAAATGGGAAAACAAAACAATTACAATTAGATTTTTTTCCTCTTTAAAACATATAATGATTAAAATCGAGACTGAATGCCTCCCAAACAAGATGAAGAGGAACAATTAATTTTCATCCCATTTTAAAAAATTATGGATTTAATTCTGAACTGAATGGCTGAGACAGAAACTGTACTCAGTCCTTCAGAAAGTATGTCCACCAACAAGTGATCACCAGCAAGAGACCTGCAAAAAGTACTGACATTAGTGAATTCTTCATTTCTGGATATGTCTGTTTTCAGCATGATATCCAAAAATGGCTCCAAGAAACCCAGGTCTTTCACGTTCAAATACTGATAGTGATCCTTGGCATGCTGGAAATCAGAAAAAAAAACACAGATAAGCTCCATTCCCTAATGCTGTGTATCCCATTTGCTATAAAGGAAAACCTTGAACTGCTTTTGCTATAATCCTGTCACTTTCTAGAGACCAGTTCTGTATCTGGTAAGAAAACCTATGCAAAAAAATGAAATTTCAGACTTTTCCCAGAAGGACTAGGCACTGACATTCCATCATAAGGATGAAAAAGTTCATCATGACAATAACTTTTCAAGCCTGATGGTTAAAATAGGGAAAAAACATTTTGCCAATTTTTTTCAGTTTTTGACAAACAAGAGTGTTGGGTCTAATTCACGTACCTATCTCATTTAAAAACCTTTTTCTCCTCAGCATTCTAGTTCTTAAATGCTAGAGCAAGTGGTTTTAAATAAATGTTAATTGACATTTAACAAATTCTACAAGGCTTCAGTCTTGCTAAGTTTCTGTACATCTGGAATGCTGGCAATGGAAGATGAAAAGTTCTTAATCTACTATGGTCAAAAGACATTGATAGGATGATTGATAAGATGGTCTGTCATTCAGAAGGGTGAAAACATGCATTGTATGATACAAAACAGAGTAAGCTTTATACCTGTATTTCACATGGCTCCCTACCAAAATCATAATACTTGCATTCCTGAGTCCAGTAATAATGAAAAAAGTTCAAAAATGCTAGAAAGAGCAAATATCAAACATTGCTCTTCTCCTTTCAACTTATTTTTATGCAGGTGTCAGGCCACCTGTGCACCCTCACACTTCCTAAACTTATACATACCAACCCTGAGAATACTATACCTCATAGAAATGTAAATACTCAGAGATTATGCAGTCTTGGACTTACATATAGTAAGCTCAGATTTTTGTCCATTCAGTCTACAATTCTGGGACTCTGTAATAGGTTCATAGGTTTATAGGTTCATAGGTAGGTACTAGGCTATCTGCCCTAGGGCATTTATAAGCCTAGCCAGAATTTGTTGGCTTTCGCCTCCCTTTTAGATTAGATTCCTGGGCCTCTGTCCAGCAGGGGCCATAGAAGTGATCCCAGGAATAAATTTACGATTTCCCATCCACTCATCAAGATTTCTCTTGAAGAGGGTCAGCGAGGGGCTCTGCCTAACATGGACTGGGATTCTATTCCAAAGCGAGGGAAGCCTTTGGGATATGAATCTATCCCTCCAGCAAGTCATGTTTATTATTGTGCTAAGGTTTAAATCCCTGGAGTGTGTAGCTCTAATGGATTTGGTTTTCTTGAGGTGGAGCATGTCCAACAATTCCAGGTTAGACATGGCCTTCAACATCAGGCAGAGATCGCCTCTGAGAAGGCGGTAAGCAACTGAGTAGAGCTGGAGTTTCTTTAGTTGAGCTGCATAGGGCATCTGTTTGAGGCCCACGATCCTCTTGGTGAGGTATTTTTGAGGTCTCTCCAGCTGTTGCAGGTATCGGGTAAGGTACATCCCAAATGGAGCATTGTACTCAATTATGGGCCTGATGAGCGATGAGTAGAGGGGCACAATGACCTCTCTTGATCTAGATGTGAACCCTTTTGTGATTAGGTGAGCTATATAGAAGGTTTTTCTAACCACTTTGGCAATGTGATTGTCAAAGGAGAGGTTACTATCTACTTGGGTCCCCTGATCCCTAATTACTTCTTCCATACTTAGTGGATTACCTCCTTTGTGGTAGTTTGTGGGCACTCTGTTTTTCCCAAAGGGGATGACTATGCACTTTTTGGCATTTAGGTTGAGACCATGGTTCTGACACCAGGTATTCGTCTCCGTAAGACCCTTCTGGAGGATGCTTGTGTCAGCTGGAGAGTCAATTATGGCTCCCAGTTTGCAATCATCTGTGAACTTGGTAAGCAACAGTCCTCCCGTGTTTGCCTGTACCTCAGAAATGTATATACCGAACAAGAGGGGTCCCAGGACTGAGCCCTGTGGGACGCCACTTGTAACCGGTTTAGAGTCAGACATGGCACCCGCGACTCTGACCATGTGAGTTCTATCTCTTAGCCAGTTTGCAACCCATCTTGTGACATATGCGTTAATATTTAAGCTGGTAAGCTTATTTATGATGCCAGAGTGGGGTATTGTGTTGAAGGCCTTTGCGAGGTCCAGGTAGGCTATGTGGACTACCTTTCCCTCATCTATGGCTTTGGTAACTGTTTCAAAGAAGTCAACTAGGTTTAAGAGGCAAGATCTGCCTTTAACAAAGCCAAATTGAGTAGGGTCCAGTGTTTGGAGGTTCTCAATGTCTTTGTTTATGAGATCCATGATGATGCGCTCCATAGCCTTACAGACCAGGCTAGTCAGGCTTATAGGGTGATAGTTCCCGGGATCCGTTGTGGTGCCACCTTTGTGGAGCAGGATCACTATTGCTGTACGCCATTCTTTGGGTACATAACCTGTGGTAAGGCTGAGTTGGAACAGTGAATTTATGTGAGGGTTTAGTTCATTTTGGAGCTCGTGTAAGATGCAGCCCGGGATACCATCCGGTCCCATTAATGCTGTGTCTTTTACTTTGGAGAGGGCTGCTTTCACCTGTGTATCTGTGATGTCTGGGGGGGGGTAAAGTTTGCACTGAACCTGTCCACCAGGATGTTGGCAATGTCAGTGGGTTTAGTGTATTTTGTGCCATTTTGCACCAGCTCAGAGCATATCTGAGAGTTGCCACCCAGATTCTTGACGTAGCTAAAGAATGCCTTGTGATTATCTTCAGAGTCTTTGGCGATTTTTCTTTCAAAGCTAGCCTTTGATGATTTTATGAGGGATCGAAGTTTCTTGCTAGTACTGATCAGGGATACCTTCCCTTTTCGGGATTTTGCCTTATCATGTAATAGTTTCCTTCTTCTGTTGTATAGCTTATTTATGGCTGGTGTCCACCAGACTGGTCTCCTGTTTTTGGAGGAGTGAGTCTTGGTTTTACTTGGGATGGCATGATCCATGCATTCTTGTAGGTGCTCATAGAGTGTGTTTGTAAAGGATTCTGCTGTTTGGGCAGCATTTTCCATTTGCCTGGGGGCTATGAAACTTTACACCTCGGTTTTAAGAAGTGTGAAGTTTGCTTTTGAGAAATTTTTCACAGTGGTTTCCTTGGCTGGGGGTGGGGTCTGGATATGGATGTCCATTGTGATTAGTTTATGGTCTGATCTTACCAACGAGGGGTTTACCTCTGGTGTGGAACATATAGCCCCCATGTTAGTGATGACCAAGTCCAATATGTTGTCCCCTCTGAGATTTTAAATGGTTATGTTTTACAATTTTCAGCAGCACCATAGTCTATCAAAGTGGTGATCTGCATTAATACATCTTACTCTATACTGCTTGTACAACTAACCTGCCTATAGGCCCACTAAACCTGCACACCCTAAAGGTATTCCTTAGCTTTATGGCTTGCTTATTACTTAATCTGTTACAATCCACCATGCTTTTGGTTATTATCTTTTAGACCATCTCTACTAAAGGAATGCAAAAACTGCTTTTCTACATTAACTCACCCATCCATATAGTCTCTGATGTCTGTGTGGAGGCTTGTAAAGAGCAGGCAGTGTAGTGTACATTCATTTCAAAACCTCTGCTCAACCAAGTTAAAAAAAAAGTATTCATTCATTCATTCTTTCTCCAATTGCCCAGTTAATCCATTTCCAGGCTGCAAGGCACCTGAAGCCTATCTCACCTTACCTAGCTACAAAGCAGAGAAACTAATTCTGAGCAGGATGACAAACCATCATAGGACACACTTACTCATTGACTTTTGCACAACACCCACATCAACAGGCAATTTGGAGGAATGTAAATTTATATACATCACATCTTTTTTATGTAGGAATAAACAAGATCCCCCAGAAAGACACGCAGACAAAATGAGGGCATGCAAACTATGCACAGAAGGCATTTATTAAACATCAGACCGACAGATGTCAAACTAGAGAACCAAAGACTATGAAGCAGCAACAGTAACAACTGAGCCACTCTTAAATAAAAAAAAATCTTATCTAAAATATCTGGACTCTTTAAAATGTTCTTGTTAGATATTAACTGCTAGTAAGTGGAGTTACAGTGTTCTGATTACCTGTACCTATTACTGCAATTAGATTCCATAAATGTATGAAATACCGGGTTAATAAGGGGTAGCACAGCTATAGTAATTTGTATAAAACTGTCTGAATCACTTTCCATGCTTTGACAGATAGTCACACCTTAATATGGCACGTATTGTCTGTATTTAAGTGGAACTCCTTTCTGAAGACTTTCTGAGTTCTTTAAGAAATAAAGTCCCACCAACAAGGGTTAGAGAATACAAAAACAAAACTATGACTCATAAAAGCAGCATATGCTTATGTCAGATGCCTGATCAGCAACTTAGTAATGATATTTCCATCAGTCTGAACATACTCGCTTATTAGCCTCAACAAAAAGTTGAGATCCCTCATCAAAACCACCAAAGCCAGCTATGAAGGCAGAACTGCAGCAGACACTAAAAGCAATCACAAAGCCTTCTATAGTTATATCAATAACCTCCACAGCAATACCCAGATTTGCTGAGTTACTGCACAATGGTACCTCCTATACTGAGCCAACAGATATTGCCAACATACTGGCCAAAAGATTCAGTGCCAACTTTACCCCTCTCACCTCCCTAAAGGACCAATCTCAATGCCAGAAGAATGCCAGGCACCCAGCATTACTGCAGCACGGGTTAAAGGTGCATTGTCTAAGGCCAAGAATACAGCTTCCAGGGGACCCAATAATATCCCTGGCTGTGTTCTACATGAACTACAAAGTGAACTGGCACCACATATGTGTGCTCTGTTCACTCACAGCCTCACCTCAGGCTTTGTCCCTTCCAAATGGTGCACTGCTACAGTCATCCCTCTCCATAAAGGAGGAGTGACTACAGACCCTGGAAATTATTGCCCCATTAGCCTGACAAGCCTGATATGTAAACCTATGCAGCACATCATAATGGACCTAATTAACAAAGATATAGGAAATCTCCAAACTCTAGACCCCACACAATTTGGCTTTGTGAAAGGGAGATCATGCCTGCTCAACCTGGTTGACTTCTTTGAGTCACTCGCCAGGGCTGTGGATGAAGGTAAGGCAGTGCATATAGCCAACCTTGATCTGGCCAAGGCCTTTGACACCATTCCTCACTCTGGAATTACTGATAAACCCACCAAATTAGGCATCAACCCCTATATCACTAGGTGGGTTGCAAATTGACTCACAGATAGAATTCACATTGTGAAAGTAGTAGACTCCAAGTCAGACTGCCAACCAGTCATAAGTGGAGTCCCAAAGGGATCAGTCTTGGGTCCTCTCCTGTTCGGCATCTACTTCTCAGAAGTCCCAACCAACACAAAGGGATTATGGCTGACTAAGTTCACAGATGACTGCAAGCTGGGAGCTATTATTAACTCCCCAAGTTATGCAGACATTCTACAGAAAGGCTTCACTGAGACCAATGGCTGGTGTTAAAACCATGTCCTTAAGCTTAATGCCAAAAACTATGTCATTATCCCCTTTGGTAAAAACTCCATTCCCACTAATTACCACATTGATGGGAGTCCACTGAACACTGAAGGCATTATAAGAGCTCTGGGGATGCAGGTTGGCAGCAACCTCTCTTTCGACCACCACATTGCCACTATGGTCAGAAAGTCCTTCTGTGTGGCACATCTCATTACCAAGGGTTTTGTATCCAGGAAGAAAGAGGTCATCATCTCCCTCTACTCTTCCCTCATCAGACCAATCATTGAGTACAATGCCCCATTTGGCATGTACCTCACTAGACACCTGCAACAGCTAGAGAGGCCACAGAAGTACCTCACGAAGAGGATCCTAGGCATTAAACACATGTCCTACATGGACAGACTCAAAAGACTCCAGCTATTCTCTGTCTCATACCGCCTACATCTAAATAAATTCCAATCCCTCTGCACCACACGCTCCGGAGACCTCAACCTCACTACCACAATCAATAGAACATGCTGGAGGGACAGGTTCCTCACCCAGAGACTGCCCATGCTCTGAAATAGACTTCCCATACATGTCAAGCAGAGCACCTTGCTGTCCCTCTTCAAGAGAAATATTGATGAGTGGATGTATAATAGAAAATTCACCCCGGGGATCACTCCAGTGGCTCTGCTTGATAGAGGCACTGGGAACTAACATCAGGCGGCACGATGCCAGGGCACTTCTATGGACTAGGCTTGTAAAGGCTCCAGGGCCATTAGCCTAGTACACACCTATGAAACTATGAACTTCTGAACCTATACACTAACCAGAACTAGTTATATTCTGAAAGTTTTAGCCCTCACTAAGGCCAAAAACATAGCTTCAATGACACCTCCAAGAGATGACACAGTACTCAGGGATCTGGGAACATATGTAGACAGTAATCTGGCATTTGACCAACATGTGGACAAGGTAGTAAGAAAATCATTCTATGTCACCCAAGTTATAAGTAAGGGCATGGCATCCAGGTCCACAAAAGTCATAGTGCCACTTTATTTCAGTCTTAACACTCATCATTGAGTATAATCCCCCTTGAGGCGTTTGCCTGGCCAGACATAAGCAACAGTTGAAATGCTGACAAAGATTCTTTACCAGGAGAATCCAGGATATAAACACATTGTCATGCATGCATCGCTTTAAAGCCCTATCTCTATACTCTGTCTTGTTCTAGTTACTGAGAGATGATCTCTGCCTTGCATACAAGGCATCCTCAGATCCAGTTCTGATGGACTTTTTCCCCACCTGAAAAATGAAAAGCATCAGAACCACTAAATCCAAGGATTTAAATTTTGCTTGTGACATAAATAAAACATGTTGGTAAGACACATACATAAATAGGCTGCCTAAGCATGTGAAGCAGAGCCCATCACTAACCATGTTTAAGTGTAACCTTGACCAATGGATGAAAAATTGGAAATGTATTTTGGGTCTAGCCACCCTGTCTCTGACAGAGAGAGGCAGACAGTAATGCCCAAAATAACACCCCCCAACATAACCTCTAGAAACTTCTTAACTAACATACCTCCCCAATAAACACCCATGACACATAGGGAGACAATTGGGTTGGGTTGCACAGATAGGCTTGTTAAGGCCCAGGTGATTATTAGCTTAGTGTTTGCCTATGAACCTATAAACCTATATGTAGGAAGTCTTAATCATAACAGAGTTATAAGCAGACATCTTCATAATACAAATCTCCCAGCAGCAGCATTTTTATTAAGTGAACCATGTCATCTTTTTTTGCCAGATTACACCTTCTGTAAACATTCAGATAATTGATAGCACTGGGTCATAAGATATGTAGTCTTCAGCTTGTAGTTTACAATTTTAAATAGTGAAAAAAATACCTTCATATGTAACACCTCACTTAGTTGTAACCTTGTCTTACATATAAAAACTCCCACCTATTTTAAGCAAATCATTGTTTTTAATTTGCTAATTTTCTATTGTATGAAGAAGTAATTACTGAGCAGTTTCAGTGAGTCTACAACTTGACTCATTTTTGAAATTATTTCGTTTTCAGTTTTCTGCCAGCCTCCATTGAAGGTTCTTATTTTCTTCCAGCCATATCTCATCATGACCTGTTTTACTGAAAGCAAAATTTTGACTAGCATCAGGGCACTTTTTTTAAAATGTGGTGCTTGGAGTTTTGAACAACTATTACTGTCTTGCTCCAGCAGCATTAGTACTAGCAGCACATCAGCAGAGGTAATGATTGCTCCCTAAATTAAATCTATAATCATTTGCCTTGTGCATATGTGTATATAGCTGTATGTGTATGCGTGTGTGTGTTGTGTATATATATATATATATATATATATATATATATATATATATATATATATATATATATATTTCTTTACATCTCTGATGAATTTTCATTAACATAAAATACGTTGTAAAAGTTCATCGGTGATCATTTTCAAAAAAAAAAAAATCAAAATAAGGAGATCACAAATTAAACAAATACATATTTGTGATCACTTAAAATATGTAGAAACTTTGCTTTTCTGTGGTAAGAAGTTAAATACACTAACACCACAGTCATACAGCAGTGAAGGAGGATAAATCCTAATAGTATATTACAGTTGAACTGTTGTAAGTTCAGCTGTAATATAATCAAGTCATACATACACAAAAACAAAAATTACCAAGAAAGTAGAGCACAGTGAATCCATGCCCTGACTAAATCTACTGCACCTATATATATATATATATATATATATATATATATATATATATATATATATATATATATATATATATATATCTGGGTCTACTTCAGAATGTCGACTGTTCAGAAGGCCGACTTTCATACGGCCGAAACCATATGCTCGACATTCCGAAAGACTGACATTTTGAAATAGCACCATTTACCTACCTGTAAACACAGTGAAACTGTGTTATGCAGGGGGGCAAGCCCACCGGCACCCCCCACACCCCCTGCTACTTAAATATTCTCACTCTGAAATTGCACTACAGTGCAGGAAAGGGGAATCTCCCAGTCCTGCACTGTAGTGGGATCTCCGCTATCATTTGTCGACCTTTCAAATGTTCACTCATATGGTGTCGGCCATATGAGTTCCGAACATTTGAAAGTTCGAACAAATGAAGGGCTCGCATACATATATATATATATATATATATATATATATATATATATATATGTATATATATGTATATATATGTATATATATATATATGTATATATATATATATATATATATATATATATATATATATATATATATATATATATATATATACATATATATATAGATATATAGATATATATAAATATATATAGATATATAGATATAGATCTCTTTCTCTCTCTCCCTCTCCATATATCCATATATATATATATATATATATATATATATATATATATATATATATAAAAGTGTCTCAGTCTCGGTTAAGTGAGACCATTCCAAAGAGCACTGAAAACAACACTGATGTAAAAAGATCTAACTAGAAAAAAAAAATGAAAACAGTATTTTTTTCAGCCCCCCCCCGCTAATTATATCTTTCTATATATATATATATATATATATATATATATATATATATATATATATATATATATATTTTTTTTTTTTTTTAGTTTCTCCTCTGCCGTTTTCATGTATAAATATAACAGCTATCCATTGACAGCACGCTAGTTTACAAGACAGTTGTGAAATAGGGTGTTGCTGCACACTAAATGCAACATTTTCTACAGAGTGCAAACATAAATATAATTCAGAGATAAGAGACAAGAGAAGATCTACTTAGGGAGCTGATGAGCTCCTTTTTGTAAACAATCAGCAGAAGAGCTGTTAAGCCATTACAATGGATAACATGTAGAAATGCTAGGGAGTTATGAAGTATTGCTGGTTGCTATAAAACATTCAGTGAATTCATACAGTTAATGTTCCTTTAATGATTCTGCCCTGCGCTCATTATGACTTATGATTATAATCGCTATAATTCACGCTATTAATCTTTAGTTCTTGCATTATAGGGCATACTTCATATGAAGCAACTGACTTCTTTGTTTTTTTTCCACAGATTACAATTATTTTAAGCAAGTCATACTGCCCATGGCGCAAGAGCATTTTATAAAAGTTTAAACACTCTGACTAGCTAAATTAATGAAAACCACAAAGGGAACAGAAACTGAAATTATAACAAAATTAAGTCACATATTAGAAACATTTTCCAGCAAGTCCCTCTGAAACAGATTTTTATAATTTACAACTTTCAAAGACTCCTTAGGTGTTTAAATGTTGTACTATGGTAATTTTGTTGTAAAGCCTTTTTGAGTCAAGAAAATAAGCAGCAGTCATTAGATACAGAGCTCAAATTATTTTAATAATGTGAACATGCAGGACTGTGAAACATAAGCAGAACTGATGCATCGCTGAACTAGTGCCACAGCGTAAGAACAAAAGGGACATTCACAACTCTGGGCAATACAGAGGTATCAGGCTGCTGTCACACTACATGAAAGTTGTAGATAAATGAATACACAGACCCGTAAAAACTAAGATTTGAGATGAACAGTTTGAATTCATATTAGGAAGGAGAATAAATGACACAATGCTTACAGTAAAACAGATAGTTCTTCTTAACTATCTGTTACACTGTAACATTGGGTCATTTGTTCTCCTTCCTAATATGAATCCAAACTGTTCCATCTCGCATCTTGGAGAAAGAATATGACAAGGTCTTAGGAAAACTGATTTGGGTAATTCTGAGGTGGTTCAAAGTCCCAAAAGCATTGGAAGAATTAGTGTAAGCTTTGTGCAAGGACCCAATGACACAAGTCTGAGCAGTGTTAGGTCTCACAAAGAGTTTCCCATTTGAGTTGGTGTGCATCACGGTTCAGCTCTAAGCCAACTGTTACTTATATAGATGATGGATTACATTAGCAAATGGGTTGGAGGGACAGATCAATAAAGTTGCTGGATGGAGGCAATGTGGTAATACAGGCAGAATCAGAACAAGAACCACTGGTAGGGGAATGAAATGCAAAACTGAAAACATGCAGGATGAAACTGAGTACAAATAAGACAGATGTTATGGCAACAAATGGGGGAAATCAAAAGAAGCGTAGAATTTAGAGAAAGGAAAATAGTGGAACAGGTTAACAGCATCAGGTATCTGGGAAGTATGGATGAGGAAACAGGAAGCCTGAATGAGGAGGTCAAGGCTAGAATCAGAGGGTGTGTGTGTGTGTGTGTGTGTGTGTGTGTGTGTGTGTGTGTGTGTGTGTGTGTGTGTGTGTGTGTGTGTGCATCAGAAGAATGTCACGGAAGCTGAAAGCAAAGGAGTAGAGAACTGTGGTGTAACTAATATTACTGTATAGTACAGAAATCTGGGCAGTGAAGGCATAGCAGTTGAGAAAGGCAGAGGTGATGGAGATGAAGTGCCTGAGGTAAATTGTAGGATGCACACTGTGAGACAGATTATGAAAGGAGGACATCAGAGTAGAAGCCCAAGTAGCTCCAATTTGCAGAGAAGGTGAAAGAGAACAACTCACTGTGGTTTGGGCATATATACAGGAAAACAAAAGACAGTCTGGAGAAGATTTGGGGCAGACAGATAGAAGGTAAGAGAATTCAAGGACACCCAGCAGATTGTGTGACAGTAGACCTATGACAGTCAGGCATGACTGTCGAAGATGGTAGGAGAAGGTCATTAAACTGAGAGAGAGGGCAACAAATGACACAACACCTCAACTCCAAGTAGAAAATGGGAAATATAGGATTGATGATGATGATGGCAACTTTAAAATGGAAAGAAAAGAGAAGGCCTCTCATAATTATGAACCAGAAATGCCATTTTCAGACTGCAGCAAACTACTTGCTATGCACTAAAATACTACACACGGAGTGCTGAGCATTTCAGCCCTGACCGAATATGCACTATCAACTTTCAATTGTGAATGCCGGTAATGCACTATACCATACACAGAGTACTTCACACCTGACTGCAATTGCAGTACTGCCATTCAGATACTGAATACTGGTACTGCTAATTTTCCAAAATACCTTGCAATTGGGTGGCTGCCACCTTCACCCCACCATAGCTACACCTTTAATCCAACTATCTATAGGTCAGCGCTGTACCTAATCCAGCTTAAGTAGCTAACTTTCTACTACCATCAGCCTTTTCAACCAGCACCTCACCCTTCCTATTCATCTACCAACTACTGACACACAGAGAGTGTTAACTCTCTTTCTTTGACCAGCCTAATCTCCCTAGGCATCCTAAGGCACAGCAGAAACTGTGCCATGTTTATCAACAATCCACTACTATTTCCTAATTATTTACTAATAAAAATCTATCTGCAAGAGATGCATTTACATACATAAACCAGAAGCAGATCTCTTGAATCTTTTCTGTAAACATAAACCCACATATACTTATGTATTGAAAAAAGTACCTCATTCTTCCAAGACAGGATAGGACAACTCAGCCACAAATAGTCTCATTTACATAAACCCACTACTCACATAGGCCCACCAACATCCATGGCTACCACCACCACACTCTCACATGCTGTTAAAATAAATCAGTAAGTTAAAAAGACAGGGCTCTTAGAAAACAGAGCCAACAGCTAAAAGAGAGAATAATAACACAAAAGTACTAGTTACTGATGACTTTTTTATCAGGCATACAGACTCTTGACTCACCAAAGTGGCAAAGGACAGAGTATCAGTTGTTTCTCAGGTGCTAGGATTAGTGACATCTCAACACCCATCTAGGCCTTAAGGTATCCAAAATATCAATATGACCTTGTCATTTTTCTTGTTGAGGTGAATAATCTTCAGATGTCTGTCTTAGTGAAGAGACAGAGAGACATGATGGAGCTCTCATTGTATGTCCTTAAGAAGGAGAACTCTGCAGTGCTGAGTAATATTCGGCACTAGCCTAAAATGACACCTAACTGCAAATCAGCAATCACTGGTTTCAGTAATTGACAATGTAAGTCATACAATTCATTTATGCATTTATCATTAATTTTATGATAGCACTCTATTCTATTTGGCATGAAGGAGAGCAGCCTGTCCTGTAACTGATATATGGAAGTCAGAGAACCAGCCCTGGTCAGAATGACAATAAATCCAAGCACACACATACACACACACACACACACACACACACACACACACACACACACACACACACACACACGCACACACAAACAATCACACACACACCTATGGTCAAAACATAGGCTCAGCCTTTTACATAGCAGTATGTAGTTTGGATGTTTGAGGAACTAGAAGCCCCTGAAAAATTAATTATAAAGGTGCTGCTTACTGCGCTGGAACTGAAGTCTTCTTGAGACATGAAGTCTTGCTGGCTGGTTCTGCTGAAATCAAAGTCTAGTTATATTTGTATTCACAGTCTGTTGCACACACAAACTTGCAGAATGTACACTGATGAAAGAATATACTTTGCAGCACAACACTCTGTTACTTTAAGAGCAATAACTAATAAATAACTTATTCTTATAACAAAACACACAGACTACTGCTGCAGCTTTAGTTACACTGTACCACTTTACTTCTCCATCAGCATAGAAGATAATTCTCCTGTACATTACCTCACAACAAGTGTGTTCCTACCAAATACCTCTCACAATTTCATATCTTTTTATAGTGCTTTTAGATCCTGTTTTTCTTCTTGGTACTGTATTTTGGACTTTGTATAGAAACATCTGTTTGCTGTTGTTTGCAAGAAAGCATGTAATAGAATTGTTTTCCATCCTGTAGAGAAACAATGCTGATATTGTCTTTAAGGAAACATCTTGTGGGAAGCACATACAAATGCTGACTTGATAAAAGCATGTCCATTCAAACTTCCTTGCTTGATGGTGTAAGAAAACATGTCTTGAAGGAAAGATATGACAAAAACACATACAGATTGTTTAGCATGTCCATTCTTTAAGGAAGCAGGTCAACTTCCTTGCTGATAGTGTGAAATGCATACAGAATTGTTTTTTTTACATTTTTGCTGAGTCTGTAAGGATACATGTCAATTAAGCAGATTCCTTATTTTTCAAGGCACTGCAAGGACAACCTTTGGCAGATCACCATGGCACCACGATGCAACTGCTTAAATCACAAATTTATTGAATAAAACTGTAAAATGCAGGAATAAAAATCAGTCCGATAAGCGCTTTCAGCTGATATAGCCTTCTTCAGCTCATATGTGAATCCTGCTACAGATTCCATTAAAAAAGCAGATGCCCAATCACAAATGTGAGGTGGACCACATATGCAAATGCAGATTCATAGTCCTGGTATTGATTGGAAGCACAGTAGCCAACTGCAGTTCTAGAAATTAGTCAACAGCCAATAGTGAAGCATTCAGTAGTAACTTTCCTATTGGACAAGCTTCTTCGTTTTAACCAATTGTTTTCTTAGACATGTATCCCTACGGTGATAGGTTACTATAGGACTCATTGAGTCCAATCATCCTCTTGTGGCTCATTGCCATGGCAACAAAAAGTGTGTGACAATAGGTATTAGCAGTGGCAGCAAATAGGGCTGCTAGAAGCTTTGTAGCAACAGTAAGTGAGAGGCACTGCTTCATGATAAATAAACTTTCTATGTTACATAGCCTCCTCGGGGCCGAATCCTTAGTTTCCTTGCTTTTAAGATAGGGCTTAATGGCACTACACTGTTTAAGCCTGGAGGACAATGTGCTCTTAAATTAATAATCCAGTTAATTTCTTTAATTTCTGTCCGATTCTTTATATCACCTTCTCTTAGGCTAGGTTGAATACATTCCAGGACGTTAAAATTAAACATATGTGTTAGATTATGAGAAATGTGCATAGCAAGTGCGTTGTTTAAATCAGCATTCTTTATGTCTCTCATATGACATAGAATCCGATCCTTAAGGTGCTAATCAGTTTTTCTTACATAGAAAGATCTACATGAGCAGCAAGATGCCATATAGACAAGATGTTGAGTAGTACAATTTGCAAATACATCAAAAATATAAGTACTATTAGAGATAGGGTGAATAAAGGTGTTGCTGCTGTCAATGTCCTTATTATTGTCCATAGTCCTTATTGCTAAACAACATGTAGAGCTTGTCCTTCAGTCATTATATCACACTATTTTGATCCCAGGATAAGGCTCTGAAGCAGAGCACATGGCTATCTTATTTAGCTTTTCCCCTTGACTTCTGAAGTAAAAGGATTTACAGAGCCTCAGAGCTACAGCATTCTTTGAATCACGCTATCATAATGCATGGAGCAGTCCTGCTAATAAGATTTTGCAGTGTGTTATGTGTTGGTGAATGCCTCACATAAATCACTTGGTTCATAACAACAAAGATGAATATCTCATTTTAAACAGTAGGCACACAAATGCATGCCCATCTTGGACAGTAGTCCTTTATTAAAACTGTTAACGGCATTTGTGTTTGCAAACCGCTGAGAGGAGTACAGTAATAAACTAAGAGAATCATACTGTTCTTTCTAAAGAACAATGTATGAGAAATAAATTAAGCTGAACTAAATTAAAAAAGTAATAACTGTTCAAAAAGATGAAAATAAAAAAGTCAAGCGTGTATGTACCTTTTCACTGAATTTTAATATGTGAAAGAAAAAGCAAATGGTATATAATTGTATCTGCCAGTGCAAAAATGTATTATAGTTCAAAAGTGAAATTAAATATTACTTCTTGACTGAGCAGATGTGTGTAATATTGCAAAATTTAATTCTGCTTGGAGGTGTGGCCAAGGTCAAAGGTGATTTTTTTACATGGATTAAGATTAGTTGACTCTTAACCTACTCCTCGCCCCGCCCCACACACACACACACACACACACACACACACACACACACACACACTTGGACATATAGTTGTGGGAACAAAAGAGAATCTTCCAAACTTTGAATCAAAGAAACAGTTTCGGATTTTTATAATCAGAGGCACACTGTTAAAGTAAGAAAATTAGGGAAGTTACAGCAATTTGCATGATAGAGCATACCTTTGAAAACAAAGCTTAAGTTGTATCATATTGCCTGTTATGACTCTCAAACTTGATTTTGGACTTAAAAGCAAAGCTAGAGATAGTAAGGATATAGTAGATTTTTTTAGCAAGAAGCAGATAGCTTTTAACTTAGTTGTTAGTCATTTTTTTCCTAAACATTATCTGACTGAATGTTTTATTTTCAATTTTTTGCCCAGGTTCTGTACTTACTGTGTATTTATCATTAAAATAAATGGTTTATCCTATTTATTTCAAGTAAATAATGTTTTATTTGACTTAGAATGCTTATGGCTGAGGCACACAAATTAAATAATAAAAAAAATATTCATGTGAAATAAGTAAGATCAACACAATAGTTTCTACTGGGAGTTAATGTACATCAGGGTTCAGCTCTGAACCAACTTTTGCTTGTGGTGCACTACATTAGCAAACAGGTTAGAGGGGACAGATCAACAGAATCAGTAAGTATATGCAAATGATGTGGCACTATAAGCAGCCTCTGAACAGAAATATCAACAAGTGCTAAGGGGAATTGAATGCAAAACTGAAGACATAGGGAATAAAGCTGAGTACTGACAAGATGGTGGTCATGGCAACAAATGGAGGAAATCAGAGGAAATATAGATCTGAGATAGAAAGGAAAATAGTGGAACAGGTTAACAGCTTGAAGTATCTTGGATGTTTGGTTGAATAGAATGGAAGACAGAGAGAGGACATCAAAGCTAGACTCAGAGATGCTGCAGCCATCTGGCACAATAGGTCAGAGATAGAGTGTAACAAAAGAATTCTAAATATGCTGAAAAGTAAGGTGTACAAAACTGGGCTTCTGCATGGTGCATAAAAGTGGGCAATGAAGGCAAACCAGCAGAGAAATCTTAAGATGTAGATAAAGTGGCTGTGATGGTTGGTATAATATATACTGTGGAACAAATGAAGAGGTGAAAACATCAGAGTGCAGGCAAAGTAGGCCTAACTGTACAGAAGGTCAAGGAGAACAGATTATGATGGTTTAGTCACTTGTGAATGGAAGCAGAAGACAATTTGGTAAAGTAGATATAGAGCTGACAGGAGGAAGGCAAGAAAATATGAGGTTGTCCAGCCAAGATGTGGATGGAGTGCATGACAAAAGACCCATAACAGTCAAGTAAGACTGCTGAAGAAGATAACAGAGTGGCTCTGAAATAAAAGAGGTGGTGACAGAAGCAACACTCTGACCTTATGTATGGGAAAAGATGGGGAGTTGTTGACTATGATGACAGCAACAACGTTGATAGTGATTTGAATGCATCTGGATAATGCTTTATTTATTATCTTAAAAGTTTATGTATTTTACTAGCAAAATTAACTGTGAACATTTGCCCTTTGAAGGGATACTGCTTAAGCTATTTCTACCATTCAGATATTCAAACATTGTTCTATTTTATGGATAAGCAGTAACTAGGAATTTATGTCCATGGTTTATTGACATAATTTGAATGGTGGCAGTCTACTTTAAGGACTGGGAAGGACTATATTCTTAGAATCAAATTATCACTGAAAATTCAAAGCAAGCTGGGTCTTGTGACCATTAATTCATTGCCAGTAACAGGCCTTTGACCATAAACCCTCTGTTGAGGAGGGCTAAGCTGGTCAAGCCTGTGGTGAATGTTTGAATACCCATGCAATCATCTAGGTCACATCTGAAGGAAGATAGTGTATCACACTGCTTAATATGCAGGGGTTGTCTGTTCCTGAGGTGGGGGAGGCACACTTTGATGAACTTGTATCACGCTCCATTTGTTTGTTTGAGAAGATTTTGGTACCCATTTCTGGTATTTGTGGAGCTTATATAATATGTGAAGATGCAAGAGAACTAGAACCACTGGGTCTTTAATTGCATGGACGGCAATGCACAAATTTCTCCTCAGGATTCTATTCTATTCCTCTTAGGAACTTCTGGAATCATTCTAGTTGCTTGATAATGTCTAGGGAGGCACATCCATAAGGAGGTAATGTACTGTCTAAATATCCTGATTAGTATTGAATATAAAGGAACAATGATCTCTTTAGATCTGGATGGTATTCATTTAACAATTAGCTGCTGTAGATAAATGTACTTTCTGACTTTGGTCATTACATCTGGTCAATGCAGAAAGAATTATCTATCCAAGTTACAAGGTCTTTTATAACATTATCATT
The DNA here is from genome assembly GCF_019279795.1 of Protopterus annectens. Lineage (NCBI taxonomy): Eukaryota > Metazoa > Chordata > Ceratodontiformes > Protopteridae > Protopterus > Protopterus annectens. The sequence goes on along the minus strand of NC_056737.1, from coordinate 1,697,883,595 downwards.
TTGAAGAAGGATGCTGCCTATGTGTATACAGTGGAATGATCTGTATACCACATGTGACAGTACTGTACTTCTTTTTATTCAATCTGAGCACATTTTTAATACACAAGGTATTTATGATTTTAAGTTCTCGCTGAAATGTTTGGGTGTTAGGGTGGTGACAATAATTCCTAATTTGCAGTTGTTTGCAAACTTCTTTAGCTATGGGTCTTGATTCATGGTCTGGAAATCAGAGAAGTAAATGCTGAACAAAACTGTTTCAAGGACTGAGCCATGTGGGGCACCATTGGTAACTTTTATAATCTCTGATGAGGCACCTGCCACTGGTACTGTGTGTGTTCTTTTATCCAATTTGCCATCCATTTTACAACATGGGTATCTCTGTTTAATACATTAAGCTTACTAACTATTCTAGTATAGAGATGGCCTCATATACTTTGATCAGATCATGGTATGTTGTGTGGATAATATGACAACTGTTAACAGCCTGTGTTGCCCTTTCAAAGAAGTTTATCAAATTCATTAGACAAGATATGCCCTTGACAAACCAAATTTCCTTGGGTCTAGTCTAATTAGATTGTTAATGTCGCAGTTTATTAGATCAGTAATACATGCTCCCTGGCTTTGAAAATGAAACATATCAGGCTGATCGTCGAACAATTAGTAGGGTCCATGGTAGGGTCACTTTATGGTATACCAAACATCCTGGACAAAGCCTGTGACTAAACTCAGGCTAAACAATTTAAGCAGCATGTCTGTTAGCACATGTTTAATACTGTTTATTAAACAGCCAGTTATAATACCAGATCCAATGGAGGAAGTATTTTTTGTCATGGAAAGCACATTTCTTATATGTTCTGTAGTGATGGGGGGATTGAGGGATTCATGGATAAGTGGACTTTGGATTGCTAATGCTGGGGTAAAATTGGAACTCAATTTGTTTACTAATATACTTGGAGATGTCTATTGGGTCATAGCAGGTGGTGTCATTTTGAGTACATTTAAAGCCATGTTGGGTGTTATTTCTTAGTTTCCTAATGCAGCTAAAGAAGGATTGTCTTTAGCTTCAGATGCAATCAAACCTAAGGTTTTGGGCTGTTTTAGTAGATCTGAAAGTATTTTTGAAGTTTTTGATCATATTCTGGATATTACTGTTTAAATGAGGGTCTTAAATGTTGAATGCTTGAGGGGTTTTCCTTTGTTTTCTTTTGTTTTATTTACATTTTTGAACTACCAGGGTAGTGGCTTTTAAATTTCCCATTATGTTTAGATCTGGTTGGGACTGCCATTACTACACATTTATCTAGCTGGGCATATAACTTTGTGAAGCTACCTGCTGTGGCAGCATTTGGGCCAATGCTTTTAAAACTGAATTTTGAAACTTCCAAATAAAATAACGCTAGAGCCAGATTCCAAGGAACTTCTCAAATAAGATTTAAAGTATAAAAAAGGATGCTTATTTAGCACTTTCATCCTCACACAAGCAGGATTTCATCAGAATGCCCCATAATACCACACACTGCAATTTATATTATTTTGAATATAACTAATTGAGTAACTGCTTGTAAGATTTAAAGACATAAAATACAATTTTAATACAATGGCAAAATACATTAAAATTCGATGAACACAAATCAATACAAGACTTATATAAACTTAAAAATTGACTTTAAAAATCACCTCTTATGTGAATCTTTACTGTAGTTTAGCTGCTCTCAACTTCAAAACAGGCTGAATAGATGTGTGATCATTAATTCCTGGGTAAAGCATGGCATGAGCTTAAGTTGCCAAAATTGTAAATTTAAACTTTGAAAAAGACATACAAGTAGTTGAATGCTTAAATAAATCATTATTTTCATTGTGCTTAGAAATATCATAACAGTGTTCATATATTCTTTTACAAAGGCTACGTTCAGTTTTCCCTTCATAAAATTCAGAGCATCCTGAACATTTAGCAAGATACACCACTAGTTTTAAATGACAATTGCCTCTGCAGAAATATACTATAGCATGGACACTGTTTTCTAAAACCAAACTTTTCTCTTCAAGAATAAATGAGCACTGATGGCATGTACCACACGTTACAGTACCTTTCTTTTTGTTTGAATCCCTGACTATTTGACCCTCCTTCAAACAAGTTTTTCATGTTGAATCCAGTCTTGTAAATAATTAGGGGTTCTCCCCCTAGGTGGTTAAGCACATTAGGACTAGCCTTAAAAATGTTCCAGTTTTTTTTGAGTAATGTTTTTAATTTCAACGGAGAACTATATTGAACTACTAGAGCTTTTTCATAGTTTTTTTGCTAGTGGGGCTTGGATATTGGGGGTATCTTAATACTCAATAATGGCTTATATCTAGCACCCTACTCACCATCTACTTGATATCTAATCCTTTGTACCAGGGACTAGGATAACCCCTGGCTAAAAATATATTAACCACCTTGTTGGGTCCCACCCCCCCCCCATGAGCTTCACTGTGGGAGGTCATCCTTGATATACATATACACTGTCCTTTCATCAAACTTTTCTTTTGGGCTAGGGAGTGGCAGCTAGAAAAATGGATATATGACTTGCTAAAACTTGATTTCCTGTATACTTTAGATCTAAATCCTCTGTCAGTGTGAGAAATATGAGTGTCGAGATAATCTCATCCTTCCCAATAGTTAGAAGTGTTGTTCAAATAACCACTAACCTTAGGTATCTGTATCTCAGACCCATTGATATGATAGTCTGCATGGCTGTTGTTATTCTCCTTAAGGATCTGCATCCAAAATCCCACTCTCTCCTTATTTCTTGAACTCCACCCCCCACTTCATCATCATCTTCATTCCTTTCCACTTTAAATTATAGCTTTCTGCTTGTATTATGTATACGAGCCTCAACTTTCTAACTCTAAAATATCCCTTCAAAACAATATGTAGGCCTTTTTAATACCAAACAATATCTTACAAAATCCAGTCCATTGTGTCTTAATATGTCTCACAAATTATAAACAGTCATACTCATTTTTATCTTCCAAAATCCCAATAACCTGCAGATTTCTTTGCCTTTTCTTATCATTCAGCATCCCATCTTCTACTCATTATAACCTACTTGGATGCCTAACTCCATAGGCATATTTTTGTACATCTGCAATTAATTTTTGGAATAGCATTATGGTGCCATATTGGTCCTTCAGAAATTAACTGGTCTTATCTCTTAAGCACTTGAACTGTTTAACATAATGAGTCAGAAGTCTTGAAACAGCATTCATCTGTTGTCTAACTGTTTCTAGGTCACTTCCCATAGCTGGCTTCCATAATATCATTATGGTTCTTTGATTATTTCTTCCCACGATTGTGGCTCAACACTGACAAGATACTCCTTGCATAGTCTGTTCCTCTGAAAACAATGACTGTTCATTCTTTCACAAATCAGAAGCAGTCATTCCAGGTACAATACACTAATACTTCTTTAATACCAACATCACATTGAAGAACCCAATTTAAACCTTAAAGCTAAACTTTTTCATTTGTATTAATTTAAAGAGAGGCATACCTGAATGAATAATCTCTAGAATTACTGTCAGATCTCCTAGATTTCTTTGATGCAGTAGGAGACTTTATTAACTCCCATGTGAATCAGCTTCTGCTTAGTATATATAAGTGGGGAAGATGTTTTGGTATTTTCTGATAAGGGATTCAAGGGACTGCAGATCGAGCTCTAGATTTAGAGATGTCATTGTCCACCTTTACTCAACCTTCATTAGGCAAGTCATTGACTATAATGCCCCCTTTGGGGATGTGTCTGTCCAGATACATTGTAAGAACTGGAATGCCCATAGAAGTACCTTACTAAAAGGATACAAGACCTAAACAACATGTCCAACATGGACCAACTCAAAGCCCTGTCACTATACTCGTTATCCTACCAACTGATTACTGATCAACATACTGCACTTCAGCAAGTCAAATGGCATCAGAAATAATTGGGCTAGGAATCTAAACTTCTTCTGCAGCATCAAGAGAATAGTTTGGAGGGACAGGTATATCTCATAGAGGATACCGCTGCTCTCGGACAGACTCCCCATCTACATAAAACAAAGTTCACCCCATACATGTTCAAGTACAACTTAGACCTAATGATAAGAAAACTGGGAATTTACCCCAGGACTGCACCCTGTACTGCTAATGGACAGAGGCAACTCCTAAATGTTTTATCCCATGCATGGGTCCCCTAAAATTATCTTTGGTAATATATAATTATCAACCATGGGAATGGGTAAGGCCAATCTTTAACCAAATGGGATAGGTTATTTTGAGCATAGAAAGTAAAATGTGCTAGGCTTAAAATGGCCCACAAGGGCAGCTAGTCTAATACATTCTATAGGGTGATACCACGGATTACCAGAGTATTTGTTCACCATTTCCATGAACTAAACAGTGTTCCACTTCCAAAATGCTTCTGGGAATTGTAGTTTGATATCCTCTACCCAAACAAACATAGCTATAAAATTCCACTGCCCTTCTCCCTTGCATCCTGAGTTACATGCACTACCTGTTAGCATTTCTCAAACACCTGTATATTTATTTCTGTGAGGTAGGAGTTTATATGACACAAGAGGTCACAGCAGCATGTAAGTTACATAGCATAGTCCTACATGAGCACTGGCTGGGGAGTTGGTAACAAAATACAGAATAGGACTGAAATCAATAAAGACTCTTCTGGTACTGAGATTTAGGGGCATCAGCCTTGAATCCCAAAATGCCCATCTCTGTTGCAGCAGGGTGGGTAGAATGAAACAGAACATAGTCTGCAGCTTGTGGTCCAGACTCCATTTTGTGTCTCCAACTATGGAGGGAATCCACTGTAGTGCTGTGGCTGATACAGAAACTTTAACAGCTCTCAGCTCTCTGGAAATTGGCGGAGAAAGAGAAGCAAGAGGGCAATCGTCTGGAACATGGAGTAAATGCCCAGTTATGTGAAGCAGGCAACAACATAATGCACTTTTAGTCATTTGCAGAGAAGTCATGCTGCAGTGTGCCATTTGGTACATAACTGATTCATGTTCACAACAAATGCAAAAATATTTCACATTTCCAAGGTTAATGAGCATATCTTAAAGGTGCTGAATCCAGCAATCATATCTGCCAGCAGAAAACAAAACTGTTTTTAATGAACATCTCTCTCAACATTAAAGCTATGATATCATTTCAGTGAAAGAAGATAACATTTGAACATAGTGCTTAGTTAGAAATATGTTGCATTGTTTGAGGGAAAAAGCAATTAAATATGTGGTTTCAGAGACCTGGGAGTTGCGATCACACAGATAAATAGATCTGACTGAGGAAATGTTTCATTATGTCTGGTTTTCAATTAATTTCAGGTGAATGATTACAAAGAAAAAAGTGAACTATTTATCTTAGCCTTATCTGTATGAAAAAAGCAACCTATATGTGGTAGTTTTTCCCCTTTTCTTGTATTCATGAATAAATTACCACCTACTACATTAATTCTTGTATTTTTCATTAAAGGCTTTTTTAAAGAAGTTTTTGTATTTTGAAATGTAATAACTAGAAACATTACCAGAACACATGCAAAGTGAAAGCAGTCCAGTGGCTTTATTCTATTGACTTTGCAGGTTATCAAAGTTGCTCAGCAAGCAATGTGAAGCAGCTGTTTTGATTAAAAGAAAATGTTGCAATAACTTCAAATGGAATTGCATCCATTCTTATGACATAATGTTATCAAACCTCATATGTTATATTATATTACCCAGGAAAAGACAGATAAATGGATTCATATTTCACTTGAAACACCTAGTTCCTATTTATTATTATTATGGAAATATCTGCTTAAGTCAGGCCTTATATCATCCAAAGCAGATCACAGAATTACAACAGGTATTAACTGTGATCAGTAAGAACACTGCAGGCATGTGTGGATTATTATTACAAATATTTTTTTTTAGTTAAGTAGTTTCAGCTTTATTTTAATTTTTACTTCATTATACTAGTTCAGAATTTAATTAGCAGACCCTTAATGTGAAAATATGACTGTATCAGATAATACATAATCATGATAACAGCATTATACAAGTATTATGTGATGTATCTGCTTACCCTATTACATTCTAAACTATAAGTAACATCCTCTTTACTTTGACCTCTTGCTATACCCGTTAAGGTTCAAAGCTCAAAACTGTGAAACAAATGTTTAAAATTATGCAGATAAATTCTGAGGTATGAGATTAAATGTTCTGGGACTATCACTACAAATCGGCCATGTTTTTCACCCAGTCCTCTTTGTTTATGAAAAATGGTTCCCTGTCTTCTTCATGCTGTGCTTATGTTTTACCTTCATTCAAGCTGCCCACCATAAAGTGCTATAGTGTGGTATGAGGATTGTAAAATCTCTGAAGTAAGTTAGGATGTTTATGCACCAATATATATGTATTTTCATACTTTCACAAGATGAAGTAACTGAGCAGAGGGACAAACTAAATCACTTTGTTCTGCTTTAAAGTGATGTGCTTTATTCTGACTGTACTCACACAGTTCTGAAACAAGCTTCTTGCTGGGCATTTAGGACAGTTCTATCCATCCATCTAGCCATTTGGAAACAGGGTTCTGTAAACTTACTGCCAATGAAAGCACAGTCTGTTTTTTGACTCATAATCTCCACCTAAGCTATCAACATTATGGTTGGCAAGTCATTTAGCTTACCAGCATTTCCAGGAAACACTTGAAAGCAAGCACATGTGCCTTTTGAACCTTATCTGGAGGTCAGAAATGAAGTAAACAAAATTTCAAAATGTCTTCAACTATTTAAACTTTGCAGGCTATGTGAATAAATGATGTTACCTATCAGATCAAGCAACAAACTTGGTTTTTGTTCATTCATTCATGTTCTGTTGTTAAGAACCAGTAGACATTAAGGGTTTTCTATGGTGACACAAAATCTGGGTCTGGTAAAATGATCTGATCTGTTACACTACATGTCATTAGAATTAAACAGATCTATAATACGTAAATTCCCCAAGCTACATGACATCCTGTAAGCTTTAAACACCAATTTGCATATGCCACACATCAAAAAAAACTAAAGAAGGCGCTATTTGTTGAAATTACAAATGTGACTTTTATTCTTGCAATACTCTTATCTCAAATATATTTGTGGACTTCAAAAATGACAGCCAGTTTATTGTAGAATATCTTTGCCCTAACTCCATATATGTAGTTTTGTCAAAGAAGAAGAAATAAGTCTTCTTTATCATATATTACAAATTGAACAGTCGGCATGGGAACAATATAGATTAATCGTGTAATCATAGCATTATATCTTTAAATTAGCTGCCACTGTGTTGCATTTAAGTGTAAGCAAAAGCTGAATTAGCCACTGGTCAAAGAAGGAAGAAAGGAAGAAATATGTGCTGTGATTTGGAAATTGAAGCATGAAGTCATGGCACGCAATAATCATTTTCTGACAAGGATTGCTTCAAACTATGCATAGATAAGTGGACAATGACCAAAAGAAAATCATAGAACTGAACCGCATAATGATAATGGCAAACTACTACTGTATAACACAGGACTGACCATGTATTTTAGGACATTATCAAAGCCACTCGTGTTATAATCTACTGAGTTAAAACTGGCTTGTATAAAAATAATACAACTGAGCAAAAAAAAACAGAAAAAGTTGATTTATTGAGTCATAAATAAATAAATATGGGCATACATGCATACATAGAAAACTAAGTGGCATTGAGGATTATGGCCACATCTCTGATCATAACCAACTTATGTGTTTGAGATTTGGATATCAAAAAATTCACCTCTAAAGAGAAGCTCGAGAGGTAAATCCTGACATTCATGGCAAGGACACATAACATGACTGGAAAGACAAAATCATCATTTTTTTTTTTTTGTTGTTGTTATGGAGAATGAATCTTAACCTTCTACTGTGTTCAACAAAATTTTGGGAAAATGTATAGGAGCATTAAGTGTGTTAAGCTGTAATATGCCTATGGAGCCATAGAGAAATCAGCCACCAAAGAATAACTGTGGGGCATAAAAAGGCATTTAAAACATTTTCAATACTTTATTCGGCCTTGTGTCTAAAGCTCTTTGGGTAACACATCATTGTATTGTGGTACCCACATGTTATTGCAAGACAAAGGCCTAGCCTATAGCACCTTTTTGTATTCTTCCACTTAACACCCATGCCTCCTAATGAAATCTAGACCTTTCTTGGGTCTGACATTTTAACTACGTGATTTACCAGCTTATAATAGGCAGAAGTAGAAAGGACACAGATTTATTAGTAAAACAACACTAAGAGTGTTAATCTAGGATGTCCTGCCATAGAAAAACCTTGATTATAATATGCTTTTTACGCTGATTTTTCAGAAAATGTTCTGCAATACAAGGATGTTTGCAGGCTGTAAGAGGCACACAATTCTATGCACGTATGTGTTAATGAATTAACAAAATCTTCTTAGATGTCTTTCTGATGTCAGAAAGAAGCTTAAAAAAGTTTGCCTTTCCACCAGATTCTGATTCCAATCACAGCACTCCATGTACTACAAACAGATTATGCAGGCCTTTTGCTGTATGCACTTATAATAAAATCTGTGTAGAAAAATGTTCCCTCCCCTTATTCATCTCTTCTTTTCCAGTTATTTTTTTACTATTCTAAGGATAAGGCTGCAACAAGTGAAAAGCATCTGATGGGTAACTGGCTCCACTATCCCAGTCATTCAAGCAGAGAAACTACCCACATTTTAGTATCTTGTTAAATTCGCAAGCTCTTGTGTTTTGAGCACACAAAGACTAGTACACTGATCCTTGCATCATTAGTCAGTGCTGTCCATAAAGGAAATTGTGAACCGTGGGATTACTCCATCAACTTATAAATATAATATATATAACACAGTATAAAATAAACCACTGTTCTTGTCATTCACTATAGCTTAGTGAGGCATCCATAGGTTCATGGGTTAGTACTAGGCTATTTGTCCTTGTGGGCCATTTTAAACCTAGCCAAATTTCTCATTACAAAGGTAAGAATCAAACCCTGTACCCTGTGTCTATGAGGAAAACAATATAATTATTATTTCATCCCCAACCCCCGGTGTAACGAATAACACTCAATTACCTTTTATCCTCCCATTTTATGCTACTGTGACTATGTGAGTGACATATGAATATCACTGCATTATCTTTTTATCTTCCCATTTTATGTCTTTAAAATTGCTGTTGAGAACATAGAAACAATATTGAACAAGAGATCTCAGGGGCAACAGTATGCTTGCAAATATATATTTAAGGAGAAGCACCTAAAGTTCTTGCCACCCTTTTTGAGCACTTAAATATGCACATCTTCCAATTCTAGCAGGCCCACACATGATAAACTCAGTTAAATTTGTGTCCACCTATCCAGACTGACCTTAAAGGTTGCCAAAGTAGGTCTTTGTTTGATCTTTAGTGTTAACATTCCATAAGCTAGGGATATGTTGAGTTAGGAGCTGGCATGATGTATACCTGTCAGAAACCAGCTGAGTTTACAGTAAAACAGCTACTTAAATATTGAATAAAGTGGCAGTACAACAACAAAGATGCCAACAGTTCTTTCATTATTAATGCACAAACAAATGTCAAACCAGACTCAGTGCAGTACAGGATGCAGTACATCTCAAGTAATACTTGTAATGCTATGCATACCTCAAAAAGCTGCACTTCTATCAAATATCATAACGATATATACAAGCACATTACAGCTATAAATTTCTTATCATTATATCTCCAACTGTAAGCAAACAGAAACATCTCTCTCTCTCCCTGGAACTATGAAGTATGGATATGTGCACAATGATATTCAACATTCTGGAACAGTTCGGACTTTCCAAGTGCTGTAAGCTTTTATACATTGCATTGACTATTATTTAGGAAATAGTAACAACTGAGGTAGACATTATTTTTAGTAGACATACTTTACAAAACATAGTCATTATCTATCCATATTACTTGAATACTGTCAAGATATCTGTTCCAAGTTTTGACTTATCTGCTAAGAGTCCCACTAATAGAACTGGACCTGTGGAAGGAAAATGGTTAGACAAATAATTATAAAGAACAGAATTTTCTCTAGAGTTGCTTTGTGAAATAGTCCCAACAGGATCAGGAGCAGTCACTCTAGGCTTGACAACACACTGTCTGTCTTCACAGTTATGGAACCAGAACTTCTAACCTTCTTTCAGATACTGGATTGTGGTAACATTTGTGAGAGGGAAAACACTCTGACTAGCTGAAGACATGATTATCTTTCACTCAAACACCAGGGACTGACTCTCAGGATCTCAACATTCAGCTTGAGGCTCATCTAGAACTGCATGAATATGCCTTTGATTACAACTAACCATGGGTCCATTCTCAGTTTGCATGATGTATCAAACTCTGTTCGTCAGTTTTTGGCACTGCAATGCCAGATGTGTCCCACATTCACTCCCACTCTAACATTAAGTGCAATCTTTATCCTAGATGAAGGTCAAGAGTGACAGAATAAAATAAAATCTGTTATAGCACTTTTTGTATGAAGCTTTAGTTCTTTGGTTAAACATGACTCATATGGAATGTTTTTTGCTCAGTCTTGCATTCTAAAATTGACATGTTAGTCTTTATTTGTCTTTCAAGCATCATTTAGGAAGGCTTTTCTGCTTTAGCACTGTGTGGAGTAGCTTGATAAGACATGAGAGCTCCCTGAAAATCAGATTATCACAAGATCTTTTTTAGGTGTTTGAACTGTTCTGTTAGTGGTTCCAGTTGACTGAGAACAGTGAGGACTTGTCAAAGTATGGGTAAAACCTAAGCCATCAACAAACTGTTGGAACTCAACTGACATGAATTGTGAACCCTTTTCTGTAACTAGTTCAGTGAGTAGTCCCTACCCTGTGAACACAGACTTAAGACATGAAATTATTTGTTGGCTAATTACAGACCGTACGTGCAATATATCTGTATCAGAAGAGTAATACACCAATACTATTAAGTAGTGTTTGTCCTTAGAAAACACAGCAAATATATGTCATGTACTTTGTGTTAAGGGTGTCAGTAGTCATGCCTCTGTTCTCTCAGATGGTTTATGGACAATACAGAACTGACACTTTAACAAAAGGCTTGCAATGTCTACACTGATGTAAGGACACTACACTAGCATTTTGATTTTTCACAGCATTTTTTGAGACCACAGTGTATTTCATATATTTGCTTTAATGATTTAGCACATTCTGATGCTGGTATTGTTTTATTGTCATGGTAAACTAACAAGACATCATGCTCTGGCAATTTTACTTGAAAAGTATAATAGTTGTACATGCGATAATTTATCTGTATCCAGTAGTCAGGACATCTATCTTGGGCATATCTGGTAACAGTTTTTAACTCACAGCTATTTTTTGTAGTGTGTTTTAACTTTTCTAGTCTGGCATTGCATGTAGGTAGCAATATCTTCTTTTGTATCTGACAGCAAGTGGTCATGCATAGGATTTCTGAGTAACATAACCATAATCAGCTGTTTTCCAGGCACATGAATTGGTCTGGTGTCAATCCTTCTCTGTCTCATGAATAGCTTTTGGCATCTGGGTGGTGCCTTGTCTAGATCATAAGAATTTTCAGTGGAATCAATGGCTTCCTGACACTCTGGAGACGGAAGCTCTCTAACCCTAACAAGTATCTGGAGAATCTCTCCCATCCCCACACATTCACAAGACAGTCTTTTTTAAATATATGACTATCTCTATTTAGCAACAGTAAGTATTCTCATGCAATATCCAAGAGAATGTAACATTTTTCTGCTCATTTAGAAAATGCAGCAGCTAGGTCACAGCTACTAACATTAGCACTCACTCTTGTAAATTTGGCGAGATCATTGCATGCTGGCACTTGGGTAATTATTAAAATTTCCTTTACTCTGCTGAAGGTTTGGGCCTAAGTATTAATCCATGATCAGGGCACATCTTTCTTTTAACAAGTCTGTCAGTGGACATAGCATAGCAGACAGATCTGGTATAAACCTTTCTGATTACTATGAAATTATGCAGTTTGGTAAAATTATTTTTCTGAAAACCTACTAATTGTCATTGACCATTTGATAAATGCTCGGAACATCATCTTCACTGGAAGGTCACTAATGTCTTGTAATGGAAATTTACTCTCAGAAAAGACTAAAAAAGATGAACATTTTTTGTGAAATTTGCTTTTTCATCACTTTCTTCATCTTCTTTAAGTTTGTGAAATCTCAGAGTTACTGTACATAATATGGAAGTATGGGGCTTGCCCCCATGCTAGGGAAGCAGGGAGAATTGTGTCCCTTCAAAAAAGAAATTTTTTTTTATAGTCATGACCTTGGGAGTGCCAGTGTTAAAGTAGTGACCTCCCAAGGTATTAAAAGTTTTTAAGTCAAATAATCACATGTTGCTTAAGCAAGACATGATTATACATGGCAACTTATTATATCCAACACATCGGACAGTAGCAGGCATCAACTGCATATTTTAGTGAAAATGCATTGTGATCTATTTCTTGCTTTATCTTTTGTTCTGCAGAGCATATCGTTATATATTTTCCTACAGTAAAGCTCTTGCATCAGGCTTATCTTTTCTGTAACCCTGACAGACTAAAAGTAGTCATTACTATAAAATAAAAAGAAATTAGAGTATGTGCTGGAAAAGCTGGACTCCACATATTATGTCATAAACAAGTGCAACTCATCTACCCAGTCCTCTGTGTTCTTTGCATTTAGCAGCGTTTTCTTTGCTTTACTTTTAACTTGGAAGCAGATTAAACTGATTAAAAATAATCCTTTAATTTTTAACAGGTGACACCCTCCATGACTATAATGACTTTCGGATACAAATGTCTTTTCTATTCCTACTTAATATTTTAAGTCAGGTGAAAGTGCATATTGATATAAGAACAATACCATTTCTTCACTATACCAACCACATTAAGTTTATCTGGAGACAATAGTGTAACCAGGACAGGCTGAACAGGGCAATTGACCTCAGAGCTATCTTGCTGTCTTGTCCAGGGCACAATTCACATGCCTGATATCAAATTAAAAAAATATAGATATTTGTAATTATTTTTTTAAAGTTTCCCTTTAAGGAAAATGGCAAGTAGACATCCTAAATGAACTTCCACAGTGCTCCTATGTGCCTACCACCCCCTCTTACATTGTCTTGTTTGGGCACCTCCCCCAAAAGGCCTGTGGTTGGCTGTGCAGGTAGAGGGGGTGGTGTGCTGAGGTCATGAAAGACAGTGTCTTGGGGTATGTTATTGGTGCCCACAGTGAGCTGAGGGATGTAATATTTTCCAAAATCTAAATCACTTACTGTGGGCGCATCTGGTATGTGACTAGGTGAGACAAAAGACCAAGTCTGTCAAGCTATTAGGATTCCTTACTAGCATGCTTCTCATGCATAACTAGATAAATTGCTGAAGGGACATTTTATATTTGATGCTTGCACAAACTTGGACAAACTGGTGAAGGTGTCGTTCTGGGAACATTTAGTTTTGGTGCTTGAGCAAACTTGGACAGACTGCTGAAGGAGTTGTTGGGGAAAAATGTTTCATTTTGGTGCTTCTGCATACTTGGACAGACTGCTAAAGGGATCATTGGGGACATGTTGCCTTTTGGTGCTTGTACAAACTTTGACAAACTGTTGATGGGGTTGTTGAGTGAAATGTTTCATGTTTGTGCTTGTGCATACTTGGAAAGACTGATAAAGGGGTTGTTGGTGAAATGTTTATCTTTGATGCATGTGCATATTTGAACAGACTGCTGAAGGGGTCACTTGGGGAAACATTTCATTTTGGAACTACTCCATCCCTGGACAGACTGCTGGAGAGATTTGGAAACTATTTCAGTTTGGTGCTTGTACAAACTTGGACAGACTGCTGAAGAGGTCGTTGGGGGAAATATTTCATTTTGGTGTGTGGACATACCTGAACAGACTGCTGAAGGGGTCTTTGGGTGAAATGTTTCATTTTGGTGCTTGTGCATTCTTGGACAGACTGCAGAAGGAGTCTTGGGGGAAATGTTTCATTTTGGTGCCTGTGCATACATGGGCAGACTGCTGAAGGGGTTGTTGGTGAAAATGTTTCATTCTGCTGCTTATGCATACTTGGACAGACTGTTGTAGGGATCTTTGAGAGAAATGTTTCATTGTCATGCTTATGCATACATGGACAAATTACTGATGAGATCTTTGGGGGGACATGTTTAATTTTGGTGTAATTGAAGAGCTTGTGCATAAATGGACAAATTACTGAAGGAATCTTTGGTGGAAATTATTCATTTTGATGTAATTTGAGTGCTTGTACAAACTTAGATAAATGGATGAAGGGGCTTTTGGGGGAAATGTTTCATTCTGGTGTCCGACTATTTGTGCATACTTGGACAAATGGATGAAGGGGTCATTGGGGGAAATGTCCTTTTGCATACATAGTCAAACTAATGAGGGATCTTTGGGGAAATTATTCATTTTAATGTTATTTAAGTGCTTTTGCAAACTTGGATAAACTGCTTATGGGGTCATTGTGGGAAATGTTTCATTTTGGTGTCATTTGAATACTTGTGCATACTTGGACAAATAGCTAACAGGGTCTTTGGGGGAAATGTTTCATTTTAGTGTCACTTGAATGCTTGTGCATACATGGACAAACTACTGAATGGATTGCCATGAGATTTAGAGAAAGAAATCAAGCAATGCACCACAGCCAGGCATAATTTTAATGCATATTCTTCTTGATTTTTAAAATGTGGATATAGCAAATCCTTTCCCAAAAGATTAAACCCCTCCCCCCGATGATCTGGCTCATTTTAATGTAAGTGTTTTTGTGGAGGGGGGCAGGCTCACCTGTATCCCCAATATGGAAGTGAGCCACTCATACCCTCCAAATTTATATTACTAGTCTCTTCTTGGTCATTGAAAACAGTAACATACGTCTCTGTCTCTCATGAAAACAGATTCACAGGACATAACTCTAAAAAAATCTGGATAAAGCCTAAAATAATGGGGTCAAATGTCCAACAATGGGGACATGTCTTTAAAGTTTAAACTTAGAAGTTTGCTAGAATAACTGTGTTTGTATTAGTGTGCATTTTCTGAAGCAAATGAAATCTGAAACACACAAATATATGTCATTATTTAATGGGTTCGGTTCTCACTGATTTGCCAGAAAACCACACATTTTATAAGGTGAAAATCTGAACATTCTGCAAAAATCTGGACAGTTAAGAGGTATGGTCAGGGGCCATGGATAAGTACTCTTACTTGATACTCTGAAAGTCTGTTTGCTGCCCAGTTTAACTAAGGAGAAAAAAATCAATAAAAAATGTAGCCTCACTGTATTCTGTATTCTTTATAGGCTTCTTGAGGTTTCCATTAGAGTACCATGTAATAATCATGATTACTGCAAATTTACAGAATAACAAAGTGGACTTACCAAAGTTTAACACTGTATGTCTGAGGCAAAGATTTGTGTAGGTCTTTGGAAACCTTTCTTCTTCCTTTGGTGTTTAAGCAGCTGAAGAGTATCATAAAATATATAATGCAGTATGCAAGTAGTTGTTTGATTTAATATTTAAGATTACTACTGGATTTTTTATAAAATATGTGTTATATTTAAAATAAAGCTAATTTTAACTCATACAAATCCTTTATATAGGACTAGCATGTGAACTGCATATATACCGATCATGGTTTGCTTTGTGCAGTAAAAAGAGTTATGTGTGTGTGAGTGTAAGTTCATAGGTTAGTACTAGGCTATCTGCTCTTGTGGGCAATTTTAAGCCTTGCCAAGTTTCCCATCCCACAGGTTAGAATTAAACCCTGTACCTTGTGCATATGAGATAAATCTAATGTGACTCACACTGTCACAATTTAATCCAAGGGACTATTTTTTTTTTCAATAATTTTTGCTTTCTTTTGTTACTTACTTGCTTACACTTTGCATATATCTTTATTTATTTGTTATGTTTGGGGATCATATTATAACTGAAATAAGGCACTCGGAAGTACAGCCTATATTGTACAGTAAAGCGCATCCCTGTTGCTAAACAGTGAACACACTCAGTGTAAGTGTCTTGTATCTTATTATGCCAGTGGGGCATGCTATTTATGGACAACAAACCACACATTGCTGTGTAGATGATCCAGTGTTCACTAAACTTGCACTATTAAAACATTGTGTTATAAAGGAGGTGTCAATATGATATAAATGGTAACCATCTGAAATGTTGGGACCTGCTAGAGCAAGTCCCAAAATATGGAGACTGAATGGCCAAAAGATAGGACATACACACTCTAAGTCTGAGATGCCATTTTTCAGAATATTCCCTTTTCTCCAATGTATGGCGATCTCAGAGATGGTATATATAAGTTTGGGTGGGGCTTTCCCTACCTAGAAAAAGAAGTTTTAAGGAGAAGAGTGATTTTCAAAATTCAATCTTTTCCAATGTTTTCTGTCTTTATTTATTTATTTGGCATTTCAGCTCTCAACAGGGATATTTGTTGTGTGGAGGGTGGGCTGAAGACAGGGGGATGGGGGTGGTAAGTCTTACATATACCATCTCCAGCTTCCCTACACTTGCTCATGGTGAAATTGATTGAGTGCCAGTGGCCTGCAGAAAAACATATGAATGGTTGAATGCTTTTTTACTCTGTATGGAGGGCACCAAATGAGGGTCTCATATTGGACTCTAAAGGGCCTAGCTAGTCCTCCATAGAAAGATTTACTTCTAGGTCTTTTTGATGATTTCCTTTGAAAAACAATGTTATTAAATCCTGCCTTCTAATGCACACTAAACATTGTGCAATATATAATGTGCTATATATAATGTGCTATGTATAATGTGCTATATATAATGTGCTATATATAATGTGCTATATATAATGCTGAAGGGTCAGAATGTATATTTTAGATGCTTCTCCCTTGGGTCATGATTTTTTTGTTTGTGCTACAGTCACAGTTAGATCATGTTTTTCTCTGTTGCAGTTCAAACTTACCAAGCTCATAATAGTATAATTTGTTATACTTCTATAGGCATTTGGACTGTACCTGCAAAGAGATGTGGATTGCAATTAATTCTTCTTTATTTTTAATACCTATGCAGTTTCTTTAAATTGCTAAAGCTGTGTTGTGTTGTGTTTGGTTATGCATCACATGACAGTTACATGACTAACTCTGAAAATGCACTAAACATTTGATAAAACTTCCTGTTTGGGCATTCTTTTGAGCCTCTTGGACCCTTATGTTTTTGTGAAAAGTTATCAAGAATTTTTTACCATCCCTGTTATTTATTTATTTATATTTTGCTCTGTATTGGGGGTAACAAATGAGGGCCTCATCCTGGGCGATACATGGCCTAGCTACTCCTCTGTAGAGAGATTTACTTCTAGGTCTTTTTGACAATTTCCTTTGAAAAACAATGTTATTAAATCCTGACTACTATTTCTTATGTCACATTATTTAACATTTTTTGACTGGAAAAGTCCAACTAGGACAGAACCTATTTTCAGCAGATGCCCAGGGAGAAGTGCTCCAGACAGATGTCTTTGGAATGTGGGAGGCAACTGGAGTACCCAGAAGAAACCTGTACAAACACAGGGAGGACATGCAGACTCCCCACAGAAGGCACTCCAACCAAGAATTGAACCAGAGAACCTCTTGCTGTGAGGTGACAACATTAACCATTGCACCACTGCATCATACATACAGCATGGTATATATAATTGCTGAGGTGTCAGTACTGTAATTCCACTAATAAATAAAGAAAATAGCAGCATCTCAAAAATTACAAAAATCATGTCCATTTATAGCTCAACAAGGAGCCATCTCACCAAGCAAAACTTAGTGGAGTTAAACCCCCAGTCACTCTATTCCACAGGAGCTCAATGATGATGTGGTTTCTAAGTGCTCACCTGAAGTGATTCATTCCTTTTGGGAAATTTCTTCTGTCTTTGTGTTTGTGCCACTGTGGAGCTGGTTATTCTTATATGAAACACTGAAATCCAAAAGGGCAGAAAACTCATTTCCCCTATACTTTTTTTGCAGGAGTGCAAGTCCCTCTGCACCCCTGATGTGAGAAATTACACACACACACACACACACACACACACACACACACATATATATATATATATATATATATATATATATATATATATATATTTTGCAGTTTATTAGCCGTTTGGGCAGTTTTTCCATCTTTTTCAACTTTCTTGTTTAAAAGTCTGCATTTTCACTTGTTTCCCACCTTTCCTGCAACTAGTCTAGTCCAAATACATATTTGCTGTATCCATGACTGTTTGTAAGCTTATGAGCCCCCCAAGCCTTTCTGTGTTAGAGGGAAGCCTTATAGCTTATCAGTGGGAGTGGTAAGCACTAGGTAGCCTATCTACCACAATAGGAGTGGTTTCTGGCTCAGAAATTGTAGTAGTTTACTGGCTGTTTTGGAAGTTTTTTCCATCTCTTTCAACTTTCAGGTTTAAAAGCCCGCATTTGCTCTTGTTTCCTGTTTTTCCTGTCTAGTCTAGTCCAGATACAGATTTGTTGTATCCAGGACTATTTGTAAGCTTCTGAGCCCCCCCAAGCCTTTCTGTGTTGGAGGAAAGCCTTCTAGCTTGTCAGCGTGAGTGGTAAGCACTAGGTAGCCTATCTACCACAAGAGAAGTGGTTTCTGACCCAGAAATTGTAGTTTATTGGCCGTTTGGACAGTTTTTCCAACTCTTTCAACTTTCTGGTTTAAAAGCCTGCATTTGTGCTTGTTTCCCACCTTCCCTGTAACTAGTCTAGTCCAGATACAGGTTTGCTGTATCCAGAACTGTATGTAAGCTTCTGAGCCCCCCAAGCCTTTCTGTGTTGGAAGGAAGCCTTCTAGCTTATCAGTGGGAGTGGTAAGCACTAGGTAGCCTATCTACCACAAGAGGAGTGGTTTCTGGCCCAGAAATTGTAGTTTATTGGCTGTTTGGGCAGTTTTTCCATCTCTTTCAACTTTCTGGTTTAAAAGCTCACATTTCCACTTGTTTCCCAATTTTCCTGTAACTAGTCTAGTCCAGATACAGACTTGCTGTATCCAGGACTAACTATTTATAAGCTTCTGAGCCCCTCTCCAAGCTTTTCTGTGTTGGAGGGAACCACTCTAGCTTATCACTGGGAGTGGTAAGCACTAGGTAGCTTATCTACCACAAGAGGAGTGGTTTCTGTCCCAGAAATTATAGTTTAGTGGCTGTTTGGGCAGTTTTTCCATCTCTTTCAACTTTCTAGTTTAAAAGCCCACATTTGCACTTGTTTTCCATCTTTCCTGTAACTGGTCTAGTCCAGATACAGATTTACTGTATCCAGGACTGTTTGTAAGCTTCTGAGTGGTGCCAAAGTCTGCTCTTCAATTTTTTCCTTAGATCAGCTAGTTCTCTCCTCTCCTGCACTTTAACTAGCTTATTAGTCTAGCACTTTAACAGACTTCTTGTAGTAATTATTGTAGCACACAAAAGTGCTACCTGCACTAAACGTTCTACAAGGAAACAGCTCCGGCATTTATTATTAATGCCCACCACTCCAGGCAGGTCTAAAGGTCAGTTCCCTGGGCTTTCTCCTATTAACCTGATGAACTTGAGCATCCTGAGGCAATGTAGCAACTACCTCATGTACACTGACAACCCTCTCCTCTTACCTCTCAATACTCAGACTTGTGAGAGATGCACTTATATATCCAAATTAGAAGACACGCACTCTCCAGCCAAGACCAGGATAGCCGGTCAAGTGGAGAAGGTCAACATTTGGACCACACCACATGGAACACATAGCCCTCCAGAACACACACCAGCACTGCTTTCACATAAAAAAAACACAAACCACACATCCACCTTCACAGAGGTTCTCAATAAAAATCTACCCAAACAGCAGTGACCTCCAAGGCAGAAAAGCACTCTACTACCACAACACTAATCATGAGACATGTAACTCTCCTAAAGAGTGTGCCACTCAACCAAATCCCCTAAGTCAAAACAGCATGCCCAACACACTAGTCATAGGTGACTCGATAATGAGGCACATTGATGTCCCACTCACTAGGTTAAATAAGGAAAAAGTAACAGCCAGCTGCCTGTCAAGTGCAGGATCCACCACATAATGCATGCACTCAGGTCCCTCAACAACAGGTACAAATATGACTCTGTCATTGTACATGTAGGTGTGAATGACCTGAGATGTACCTCCATGGACTACATGAAAAGAGGCATGGAGGAGCTCTCGGATTATGTAGCCCAGGCAGGTATGACCCTAGCCCAGAGCAGCCTCCTACCATCACCCAGAATGATACCACAGTACAAGCAGAAAATGATTGATTTCAGCAGTTGGCTAAGTTTCTGGTGTCATTCTAAGGGGATCCAGTATCTGTCTGCCTGGGATGACATGATTGACAGACCTCAATGCTTTACCAGACATGATCTGCATCTATCACCCATGGACTTGCAGATACTAGCCAAGGCTCTTACCACCCCTATAGTGCCTTTTTAGGCAGTGTTCTAAAGACCAAATTACCATTATAACAGCTACAAACAAATGCAATCTGAGGGTCATGCTATTCAACGCTAGAAGTCTAAATCTTAAAATGCACTCACTCGAAGCACTCTTTAAAATGGAGAACATTGACATTTGTGCTGTAACAGAGACCTGGTTCAAATCTTTCGGCCCCAGAACTTGGACCAAAGCTCCAAAGGTGGTGGTGTTTCCATATTCATAAAGGATGCGCACACCTCCAGATGGTTAGCCCAACATAATGCATCAGAGATACTTCAGGTGCAGCTAACATTGGGTAAGACAGTGATTCAGGTTGTAGCCTGCTATAGGTCCCCAACCATGTCCCAAGACTCACACTCCACATTTCTAAGCAGCCTGGAGAATATTAGGGTCCAGCCTTACACACTCATACTGGGTGACTTCAACTACCCCTCCATTAACTGGGAAAACTACTCATGTACCAATACACTTCATAGGTTCATAGGTTCATAGGTAGGTACTAGGCTATCGGCCTAAGGGCCTAAGTAAGCCTAGCCATCAAGGTTCCCTGGCTTATGCCACACAAGAAAGTTATTTTCCTGTGCCCCTGTCGAGCAGAGCCACAGGAGTGATCCCCGGGGTGTATTTCCTATTTCCCATCCACTCATCAAGATTTTTGTTGAAGAGTGTTAATGAGGAACTTTGCTTGACATAGATGGGAAGCTTGTCCCAGAGTATGGAAAGTCTCTGGGACAGGAATCTATCCCTCCAGCATGTGCTGTTTATTGTGTGACAAGGTTTACGTCCCTAGAACATGTAGCTTGGAGGGATTGGGATTTCTATAGGTGTAGCATGTTCAACAGCTCTGGGTTTGACATAGCTTTATATGTTAGGCAGAGATCACCTCGGAGTAGGCAATATGCTATGGAGTAAAGCTGAAGTTTTTTGAGACGGTCAGTCTAGGTCATCTGTTTGAGGCCAGTAATCCTCTTTGTGAGGTACTTCTGTGGCCTTTCCAGCTGCTGCAGATGTCTTGTGAGGTACATTCCAAAAGGGGCATTGTACTCTATAATGGGTCTAGTGAGTGTCGAGTAGAGGGGAACAATGGCCTCTTTTTTCCTGGATGAGAACCCTTTTGTGATGAGGTTTGCCATGTAGAAAGATTTCCTGACTACTGTGGCAATGTGATTATCAAAGGAGAGACTAGTGTCCACCTGGGTCCCAAGATCTCTTATCACGCATTTGGCGTTAAGTAGACTGCCGCCTATGTGATAGTTCATGGGTACTGAGTTTTTACCAAATGGGTGACAATACACTTTTTGGCATTGAGCTTGATGCCATGGCTCTGATACCAGGCATCTGTCTCAGTGAGGCCCTTCTGTAGGATGTCCACATCATTTGGGGACTCAACTATGGCTCCTAGTTTGCAGTCATCTGCAAACTTCATTAGCCAAAGGCCTTCTGTGTTAGCCTGTAAATCAGAGAAGTAGATACCAAACAGGAGAGGTTCCAGGACTGAACCCTGTGGCACTCCACTTGTCACTGGTTTGAAGTCAGATTTGGAGTCTGCAACTTTTACACTGTGTGTTCTGTCAGTGAGCCAGTTGGCAACCCATCTTGTGATGTAGAGATTTATATATAGTTTAGTGAGTTTAGCTATAATTCCAGAATGGGGGATGGTGTCAAAAGCCTTGGTGAGGTCAAGATAAGCTGTGTGAACCACCTTACCCTTATCTACAGCTTTGGTGACTGCCTCAAAGAAGTCGATCAGGTTCAGGAGGCATGATCTGCCTTTCACCAACCCAAACTGTGTGGGGTCCAGAGTTTGGAGGTTACCAATGTCTTTGTTTGTGAGTTCCATGATGATACGTTCCATGGCCTTACAGACCAGACTCGTCAGGCTAATAGGCGATAGTTCAAAGGATCAGTGGTGGATCCCCCTTTGTGGAGTGGGATAACTGTTGCTGTGTGCCATTCAGTGGGCACAAAGCCTGCCATGAGGCTATGATTGAACATGGTGCTTAGGTGGGGAGCCAATTCATTCTGAAGTTTGTGTAAAATGCAGCCTTGGATGTTGTCGAGTCCCATGGATGCTGTGTTTTTGGCTTTAGAAAGTGTGCAACTTTTACCTGCATAGTTGTGATTACAGGGATTCTGCATTCTTCCTGTATAGATATGGGTCCTTTAAGGGGTGAGAGGGGGGTAAAGTTAGCACTGAACCTATCTGCCAGGATGTTGGTAATATCAGTTGGTTCTGTAGTTTTCATGCCGTTGTGCTGTAACTCAGAGCAGATCTGGGTGTTGCCATTGAGATTCTTGACATAGCTATAGAATTCTTTGTGGTTGTCCCTAGAATCAATGGCGATTTTGTTTTCATAGCTAGCTTTGGAGGATCTTATAAGAGATCTCAGCTTCTTACTTGCCCAAAGTTTCCTGGAATTCATTAATTCCAATGCCCTGGACCAGCTCGTTCTTACCCCCACTAGAGGTAGCAACATCCTTGACCAGGTCATTACTAACATGAGAGACCATTGCTCTACACCAGTTGTCAACTCCTCCCTAGTTAGATCCAACCACAAGCTAATCATAGGTTCATAGGTTCATAGGTTCATACTAGGCTATCTGCCCTGGGGCAATTATAAGCCTAGCCCGATTTTGTTTGGCTTACGCCACCCCTTGATTTGAGTATACTGTGCCCTTTTTAAGGTTAAGTTTGCTGCGCCTCTGTCTAATAGTGACAGGGAAGTAATCCCCGGGACAATCCTACAATCCCCCATCCACTCATCAAGATTCTTCTTGAAGACATTCAGTGAGGTGCTCTGCCTAACATGAGCTGGAATTCTATTCCAGAGCGAAGGGAGCCTCTGGGTTATGAATCTGTCTCTCCAGCAAGTTCTATTTATTTCAGTGCTGAGGTTCAAGTCCCTCGAGCGTGGGGCTCTAAGAGATTTAGATTTACTGAGGTTGAGCATGTCCATTAATTCTGGATTGGACATAGCTTTATATGTCAGGCATAGATCGCCTCAAAGTAGGCGGTATGCAACTGAGTAGAGCTGGAGTTTTTTTTAACCGAGCAGCATATGGCATCTGTTTGAGTCCCTTGATCCTCTTGGTGAGGTACTTTTGGGGTCTTTCTAATTGCTGCAGGTGTCGGGTAAGGTACATCCCAAAAGGGGCATTGTATTCTATGATGGGCCTGATGAGGGATGAATAAAGGGGCATGATTACCTCTCTTGATCTAGATGTGAATCCTTTCATGATGAGGTGGGCTATGTAAAAGGTCTTTCTAACCACTTTGGCAATGTGGTTATCAAAGGAGAGATTGCTATCACCCTGGGTCCCCAGATCCCTAATTACTTTCTCTGTACTTAATGGGTTATCACCTATGTGGTAATTTGTGGGCACATTGTTTTTGCCAAAGGGTATGACTATACACTTTTTGGCATTTAGCTTTAGACCATGGCTCTGGCACCAGTTATCTGTCTCTGTGAGACCTTTTTCAAGGATGTTTGTGTCAGCTGGAGAGTTGATTATGACACCTAGTTTGCAGTCGTCTGCGAACTTGGTGAGCCATAGTCCTCCCACATTGGCCTGTACCTCGGAAAAGTATATACCGAACAAGAGCGGTCCCAGGACAGAACCTTGTGGGACGCCACTTGTGACCGGTTTCGAGTCTGACATGGCTCCAGCAACGCTCACTCTGTGGGTTCTGTCTTTGAGCCAGTTTGCTACCCATCTTGTGACATAGGGGCTTATATTTAAGCTGGATAGCTTATCTATGATGCCCGAGTGGGGTATTGTGTCAAATGCCTTTGCTAGGTCCAGATAGGCTGTGTGGACTACCTTCCCTTCATCTATGGCTTTGGTGACTGTTTCGAAGAAGTCAACCAAGTTCAAAAGGTAGGATCTGCCCTTGACAAAGCCGAACTGGGTAGGATCTAGTATCTGTAGGTCTCCAATGTCTTTGTTTATGAACTCCATGATGATCCTCTCCATAGCCTTGCAGACTAAGCTAGTCAGGCTTATGGGGCGATAGTTTCCAGGGTCCGTAGAGGCTCCACCTTTGGGGAGTGGGACCACTGTTGCTGTACGCCATTCTGTGGGCACATATCCTCTAGTGAGGCTGAGGTTGTACAGATGTTTTATTTGAGGGATTAGTTCTTCTTGAAGTTCATGTAGGACGCATACCCGGGACGCCATCTGGTCCCATGGAAGCAGTGTTTTTTTGCTTTGGAGAGGGCAGCCTTCACCTGAGCATCAGAGATGTTTGGGAGGCAGCCCTCTGCTGGGATAGATACTTGCTCTTTTTTTTTTTTGGGGGGGGGGGGGGGGTTGGAGAAGTTTGCACTGAACCTGTCTGCCAGGATATTGGCGATGTCTGTGGGTTCAGTGTATTTTATGTCATTCAGAATCAACTCAGAACAAGTCTGGGAGTTGCATCCCAGGTTCCTAACATAACTGAAAAAAGCCTTATGATTGTCTTTATTGTCCTGAGCAATTTTTCTCTTGAAGCTGGCCTTGGAGGATTTTATGAGGGATCGTAATTTTTTGCTAGTACTGATCAGAGATGCCTTCCCTATTAGGGATTTTGCTCTATCATGTAGTATCTTCCTCCTTCTGTTGCACAGTTTATTTATGGCTGGGTCCACCAGACTGGATGCCTGCCTTTGGATGTTTGAGTTTTGGTTTTGTTTGGGATAGCATGATCCATGCATTCCTGGAGATGTCCATAGAATGCGTTTATATAGGATTCTGCAGTTTGGGCCGTAGTTTCCACTGGCCCTGGGGCCTTGAAGGATTCCACTTCGGTTTTGAGAAGTGAGAAGTTCGCTTTTGAGAAGTTTTTTACTGTGGTTTTCTGGGCTGGGGGTGGGGTTGGGATGTGGACATCCAGTGAAATTAATTTATGATCTGATCTTACCAATGAGGGATATACTTCAGGTGTGGAGCATAGAGTCCCCATGTTGGTAATGATCAGGTCTAGTATGTTATCCCCTCTTGTGGGAGTGGTGACTAGTTCCATAGCATTTGAGTTTATAATTTCCAGGAACCTTTGGGCTAAGGTGATGGGGCTTGAGTAGTGCTCCCAGTCTATGTTTGGGTAGTTGAAGTCACCCAATATAATGGTGTTCGGAGAGATCTTCATGTTCTCCAATGTTTTCAGGAAAGTCAAGTGGGATTCCTGACTTTGAGAGGGTGGTCTGTAGGATGCTATAAACTGAAAAGCAGTCTTGCCCACTGTTAGTTGCATATGGATGGTCTCTGATACTTCGTGCAATGCCACTAACCTGGAGGTGTGGATATCCTTGATAAATATGGAAACTCCCCCTCCTTTTGTGGTTCAGTCCAGGTTTTGGGGCCGAAATGCATGATATGAGGTATAACCTGGTAGTGCTGGGGTGCTCTCTGGAGCCTTGAACCAGGTTTCTGTCACTGCACAGATATCAATGTTCTCCATACTGAGGAGAGCTTCGAGTGCGTGCATCTTGAGGTTAAGACTGCTGGCATTTAGCAGCATTACCCTTAGTTTCTTGTTTCTTGTGCTGTCTATGGAGGTGGGTTTGACTTTTGAGCCTTGCCTAAAAAAAGCACTATGGGGGTGGCAAGAGCCTTTGCCAATATCCGAAAGCCCAGTGGTGACAGGTGGAAGCCGTCCCTAGTGAAGCAACATGGCTTGTCGAGCATGTCATCCCAGGCTGACAGACACTGGATCCCCTTAGAATGACACCAAAATTTTAGCCCATTGTTAAAATCGATAATTTTGTCTTTGTACTGTGGCATCATTCTAGGTGAGGGTAAGATGCTGCTCAAGGTCAGGGTCATACCGGCCTGGGCTACATGATCAGAGAGCTCCTCTATGTCTCTTTTCATGTAGTCCAGGGAGGTACGTCTCAGGTCATTTACACCAGCATGTACAATGACTGAGTCATATTTGTATTTGCTTTGGAGTGACCTGAGTGCTTGCGTTATGTGGCGGATCCTAGCACCCAACAGGCAGTTCACTGTGACCTTCTCTTTATTCAGCCTGGTGAGTGGTTCATCAGTGTGTCTGACAATAGAGTCACCTATTACAAGAGTATCAGGTGTGTTATTCAGCCTTAAGGGCTGTGGCTGCTTGGCACACTGACTTTGTGGGCTATGTGTTGTGCGTGTTTTGTTTTGGGGTAGCGTTTGCTTGGATGTCTGCTTTGGAGGTCCCTGTTGCTTAGGTAGATTTTTATTTAGAGCCTCCGAGTATGTTTTTGTGTATTTATGTGTTTGGTTTGCTGATGTGGTGGGACTATGTGATACTGGAATTGTGTTGTGTGAGGTTACCTTCTCCTCCTGACTGGTTTCACCAGTTTTGAGATTAGAGAGCTCAGCCTCCAGTTTGGCTATATGGTTGCATCTCTCACATATATTTGAACCTGTTTGGAGGAGGAGAGGGTTGTCCGTGTACATGAGACAGTTGTAACATTGCCTCAAAATTCCCAGATTCACCAGCTGGACTGGAGAGGAAACCATTGACTGACCTTTGGACATGCTAGAGTAATATAGGGAAACTGAATTAAGATGGACCAATAGGGGACAAGGTAATCGTAGAGAGTATAAGAGTAAGTAGTGCTTATGGTTTAATAGTGCTAACTTCTAAGATTACTTATTTGGACCAGTGAAGGGCCTTAGAATGAGAATCACCTTAGGAATCCACCCCCCCCCCCAGCAATGGAAACCACCATTAAAAACTTCTCCAAAGCTAACTTTGGGCTTCTAAAAGCAGAAGTGGCCAACTTCACGGCACCCATGCAAATGGAGAATAGTTGCATGACTGCTGAATCATACACCAATGCAATGTATGAACATGTATACAAATGCATGGATCTTGCCATACCCAATAGAACCAAGATGCTCTCCTCCAAAAAAAGGAAGCCAATCTGGTGGTCCCCTGCCATAAGCAAACACTACAACAGAATGAAGAAACTGATGTAGAATAAGGTGAAGTCCCAAGACTGGAAAAACTGCCTTATCAGCCGCAACAAAAAGTTGAGATCCCTTCATCAAGTCCTCTAAAGCTACGTATGAAAACAGAATTGCAGCAGATAATAAAGACAACTAAAAGACCTTCTATAGTTATGTAAAGAATCTCCATGGCAATACCCAGATTTCCTCTGAGCTACTGCACAATAATACCTACTATACCAAGCCAAAAGATGTTGCCAATATACTGGCTGACAGATTTAATGCCAAATTTACCCATCTCTCCCCGACTAAAGGACCAATCACAATACCGGTAGATTGCCAGGCACCCAGTATTACTGCTGCACAGGTTAAAACAGCACTGTCCAAGGCCAAGAATGCAGCTTCTATGAGACCTGACAATATCCCTGGCTGTGTTCTACATGAACTACAGAGTGAACTGGCACATCACCTGTGTGCTCTGTTCAATCACAGCCTCACCTCAGGCTTTGTCCCCACTGAATGGTGCACTGGTACAGTCATCCTTCTCCACAAAGGAGGAGCAACTACAGACCCTGGGAACTATCACCCCATTAGCCTGATGAGTTTGATATGCAAAGCTATGGAATGCATCATCATGGACCTAATAAACAAGGATATAGGGAATCTCCAAACTCTGTTTGGTTTTGTGAAGGGTAGATCATGCCTGCTCAACCTGGTCAACTTCTTTGCGTCAGTCACCAAAGCTGTGAATGAAGGCACGGTTTTTCTTACAGCCTACCTTGCTCTGGCCAAGGCCTTTGATACCATTCCCCACTTAGGAATCATAGAAAAACTCACTAAGCTAGGCATCAACCCCTATATCACTAGGTGGGTTGCAAACTGGCTCACAGATATAACCCACAGTATGAAAGTAGCTGACTCCAAGTTAGACTGCTGACCAGTCACGAGTGGAGTCCCACAGGGTTCGGTCCTGGGTCCTCTCCTGTTTCTATCTACTTCTCTGAAGTCCAGGCCAAAACTAAGGGACTCTGGATGACAAAGTTGGAGATGATTGCAAGTTGGGAGCTATTATTAACTCCCCAAGTGATGTTGGCATCCTACAGAAAGGCCTCAATGAGACCAACGAATGGTGTCAGAACCATGGCCTTAAGCTCAATGCCAAAAAATGTGCCATCATCCCCTTTGGGAAAAACCTGGTTCCCATGAATTACCACATTGATAGTAGTCCACTGAACACAGAAGGCATTATAAGAGATATGGAAACACAGATTGACAGCAACCTCTCTTTTGACTACCACATCGCCACTGTGGTCAGAAAGTCCTTCTATGTGACACATCTCATTACTAAGGGTTTTCCATCCACGAAAAAAGTGTTCATTGTCTCCCTCTACTCTTTCTTCATTAGGCCAGTCATCAAGTACAATGCCGCATTTGGCATGTACCTCACTAGGCACCTGCAACAACTGGAGAGGCCACAAAAGTACCTCACAAAAAGGATCTTAGGCCTTGAACACTTGTCCTGTATGGACAGACTCAAAAAACTCCAACTATTCTCTGTCTCATATCACCTACTTAGAGGAGATCTCTGCTTGCCTTACAAAGCCATATTTAACCCAGCTCTGTTAGAAATGCTACATCTAAATAAATCCTAATCCCTCTGCAAAACACACTCCAGAGACCTCAACCTCATCACCACAATCAACAGAACAAACTGGAGGTAGAGGTTCATAACCCAGAGACTCCCCATGCTATGGAATAGACTTCCCATACATGTCAAACAGAGCACCTCACTGGCCCTCTTCAGCAGAAATCTTGATAAGTGGATGTGAAATAGAAAATTCACCCAGGGGATCAGTCCAGTGGCTCTACTCAATAGAAGCACTGGGAACTAAGGTCGGGTGGCACGATGCCAGGGTAATCCTATGGGCTAGGCTTGTAAAGGCTCCAGGGACATTAGCCTAGTACACACCTATGAACTTATGAACATATATATCTATATATATATATATATATATATATATATATATATATATATATATATATATATATATATATATATATATATATATATATATATATATATATATAAAATACCAACTCCATGGTTGCACCAACTTGAAGAAGAGGAAATCTCAATAAAGGAGTAAATATTTTGTGTGCACAATTAGAAATCACACTAACAATGATCTCTTATGGGAA
This sequence comes from Protopterus annectens, assembly GCF_019279795.1. Lineage (NCBI taxonomy): Eukaryota > Metazoa > Chordata > Ceratodontiformes > Protopteridae > Protopterus > Protopterus annectens. Next base: position 1,697,853,921 of record NC_056737.1, on the reverse strand, counting down.
AAAGCATTCAGCTATTCATATTTTTTCTGCAGTCTACTGATTCTCAATCAATTTCACCATGAGCAAGTACAGAGAAGCCAGAGATGGTATGTGTAAGGCTTATCACCCCATACCCCTGTCTTCCACCCACCCTCCACATAAAAAATGTTTACATTTAGTTTCTTTTCATGGGGTTGATTTGCTAAGAAGTTGTGCTAAATGAGTTGGTTCCTTCGGAATGTGTAAGTGCTAGTGGAGCCATTTAACAACTGAAGCAAACTTATTTATATTATCATTGATGCTGATTTACCAATGCAACTATTTACTTTATGCATTTTCTTGTTTTCCAGTATATTAAACTCATACTTCCTTACAACTGTAATAAAAAAATATGTGCTATAAGAATAAGCTGAAGAAGTAAGCTGGACAGATATGCAAACAGCAGTTTAGTGGTTCTGATACAAATGTTTGATAAGAGAAGTGCTGTAAAACATCTGTGTAAGATTAAACATAAAAATGCAGCAAGGAAAGAAAGAATAAAGGTAGCGTGAATAGTGACACCTGACACAAATTACTCACAAAAGGCAATAAACATCTCAAAATTCAGAAAAAGAGAATCAATTAGATCGAAAATAGGTAAGATAATAGAAGAACAGAGATAGAAAGAAGAGACAAGACATGGAGAAAGAAACATGAGAAGAAAGATAAGACAAGGACACCACAAAATAGAAATTCTGTTAATAGTGTATAACATCAAGGGAAGCTAAGAAACACATTTTAAATACAAGATAGTATTAAAAAGTATTAAAATGAGATGGAAGGAGGGATGAGGCACATAGTGAGACAGAAAGTGAAAAAAAGGAAGAGAACAGATGTGAAGGCAATAATAAATATCAGGGAGGAGCAGCACATTTGCTTTGTCAATTAGAAAGAAACAGAAAGAATAAATAAAGTATTTTAAATGTCCTTCACTGTTAATGAAAGACAAAAAAATGGCTTATTTGCAATGAAGGTGATATCAGAAGGCAATATAGTATTTCAAAAAAGCTAATTAAGCTGCAGCATTTAACAGAGGATGTTCTCACAACCAATGGCCTCTGTGGAGCTTTTCATCACTCTCAACATTGTAAACAGATCCGAACATATCTAACATGCCATCACAGGGATATAGCTGACTTCTATCATGTAGATAGGGACACTATAAACAAACTTGTTGGCATGTGCAGTTTCACAAAGAATCCCATGGGATACGTGGAATACCATTCTCTGTGAACATTAAGGTATGTGTAGCATTGATCAGCCTTGCTATTGGAATCTTCCAGTGCCATCAGGAGACACAGTACTCTGTAAAAGGTATTTACCTCATAAATGCTATGCCAGTTCATTGATGACTTGCTACAGCATGTGGAGGAGCATATGAAGTTCCCATAGGCCATAGAGTAGATAAAACCAGTATGTCAGAATTCTATGAAACAGCCCATTTCCTGAAGATATATGAGCCATTGAATGCATTAAGATTGCTATTAAGGCTTCAACTCATCCACATGAGCACTGGTATGTCAAGTGGAGGAGTTTTCATTTCATCAAATGGCAGATAATGTGAAATACACAGGGTTTTATATACAATGTGCCTGTGTGTCATATGGGCAGATCTGATGCGTACATCAGACCCATACCAAAAATTGTGGTGGTGATTTGCCACAAGGAAATCTTACTGACAATACCAGATACAGCATGTATCCATGGTGTGTGACAATGATGCAGAACCTACAGCACATGGGTAAGATGACATATAAAGCTGCACTGTCACTGACCTGAAATATTGTCAAACATGTTTTTGAATTGATGAAGGACTGCTTTGTTGCCTGTATTTTTCTGGTGGTGAGCTACTATATGTTCTGGAGATCTTCAGCATGGTATGTGCTGTTTGTACAATCCTACACAACATGGTAGGTCACAGACAGATAAAGCAGGGGATTGCCACAGGAGGATCAGACAGATGGGAGCCAACATTGTAGGATATGCTGCATGAGCAGTTGTCAGAGGAAATGGCTATTGAAGAAGGCCATGTGAGGCTATGGCAAGTGTGATACACTATGGCATTGGCAATACCTTGGCATCTGGTCCACAGCTATGAGCCAACACAGAGAAGATAATGTTTAAAACTGACGTATGCAGTACTAACCACAGCCCATGCACAACAGTGCACTGATTAGCCACACCATGCATCAGACATAGCCTAACCCCTGTTACACAAAAGTGATCACAGAATTCAGTTGCCATAATTTGCTCAAATGAGATGGGGTGGGGTACAATGGCAGGAATCAGCAATGGCTAAATTTGAGAAAGTAAGGCTGGACTAAAGATATGGAAAATGTTGTGTCACATGACAGTGTGATTGCTGGAAACTAGATATACTGTGCAGTAAGGGGATGGGTCTTCCTGGGGAGGGCAAGTGGGTAGATTTTGTGGCCAGGGCACTTGCACATTATAAGTGCCAGGTGATGGTGTAATTTTGCATGTGAATGGCTGTGACAGGGATTGTGGGACCTTAGGTGGGAATAAAGCAGACCAGGATTATCCGTGACCAATGGATGTGTCCCCTCTGAGGACTGTTACTGTTACCCACAGCTTTTGTCAAGAATGATGTGGAACTACATGACCATAATTGACTAGCCATGTCATATGGATGATGAATAGACTACATCTATGTGGTTGGCACGATTGTGTCACACTAGGTTAACCTTCAGTAAGTGGTATCTGGAAAATAGTAGAATGTGACCTCAAGTAACCTGCCCTGTAGGGAGTATTTACAGTAGATACAGAGAAGTGGTGGCCGTGGATCAGGTGTAGAGGCAGAAGACCCCAAAGAGACAACAATGGCTGTCAACTATCTGTCCAATGAGCTGAGCATGTGATGCAAGCAGCGGTCGCTCTCATGTATGTCATCCCACAAGCCACACAGCATGCTAATTATTTCTAATATGACAGTGGTGGCATCCATCTGTGTCTGGATCACTGAACTGCACATCTGTTAATTACAATGAAAGGGAGCTATGGCATAAATATCCACTGGCAAATATCTCTTTATTGCTGTCATAACAATCTGTGAAAATGCGAATACTGCTAGATGAGCAGGTAATGATGGTAATCTCTGCGTGGGGCTACTAGGCATGAATTCTCATTCTGAAATCAGTGGAGAGGTGGGGGAGGGTTCTATGGGTAGCACAGCTGTGACAGTGGATGTTGGCAGTAGTGTGTCCTTCACTATGACAGTGGATGTTGGCAGTAGTGTGCCCTCCACTGTAACCATTACTGCCAATGGCACTGTGTTCTTGGACTGTGCTAGTGTCGGGCAGCCATCACTCTCAGACACCAATGTTGCACTGACATCATATATGATCTATTCTACCAAGAAAGACCCCATAACCATTGAACCTGCTTAGGCAGACAAATAAACACCTGCGTGTACAACTGCTAATAAGTGACAGGCCCACACTATGTACTCTTTGATATTCTATGTTTTATAGCTGTAAGCCTTGGAATAGTGGGACTGAATGATCAAAATTTGGACTTGTATAGACCAAGTACAAGACTTCTCTTTATCAGAGTATTTTCTTTTTTCCAAGTTATGATAATCTCAGAATTGGTATTATTACATTTGGGGAGTCTGAGGGGACTTTACTCCCCACAGGGGATGTGCAGGAGGCTGGCCATCCTGCAAAAAAACTACTTTAAAAGGAGAGCAGCCATGTTTGACATTCACTGTTCTCAATTTTCGTACTTTGTTTCTTAAATCTATGCTTTCAGTTAAAAGCATCAGCATTACAACAGGAAGCCTCCCATACTTAGTGCTTCAACAGCACTGCAGAAAACATTCAATGCACAGAACAGAGACAAACATACCTTGTACTGTGTGCTGCTGTGCCTGCATCTCAGTCATGTCTGTCAAGAGATATGGCAGTATTTAAGCTTTAGAAGCTCATACAAAACCATGGTAGTAACTTAAAGTAATACCAACCTGGTGCAACCCCTGGACTCACATTGTTCAGGCACCATATTGAGGTTTCCACCATGGATCATTATTCTCTTATTATCCCCTGGAAGGGACACCAGGAACTCCTCTGTGTCAATAAGTGTGGTCTGTGATGTTGTCTGTCATATGGCCATTCTCTCCCATGCTGTGACCTGGGCTTTCATGCAAGTGTGCAGTATGAAATCAATAAACTTGAAGAGAACCTGTTGTGCCAATCTGTTGTGGCCTTCTACAGTACTGACATCTACAGCAAGATCCCATCACACATGCTCCCAGAAGGACTGGACAGCCTTGTCAGTGCATAGAATGTGCTGTCCATGCTCATTAGCTCCTACAGCAGTATCTTGGTCTTGGTTGGGAGAAATTATCATGCCAGTGATGTGCTTTGCTGTGATTTACATTCCTCTACATGGGGGACAGACACATTTGGTCAGTGCCATGCACCAATGTGGCAGCAGTGGCTGCAACAAGTGGCATTCCTGCCATATGCCACTATCACAGAACACATTCCCAAAGTAGTCAAGATGGGACAGGAAGTGACAGAGTGTGGTGTAAAATGTCCACTGTCATTTTACACAGTCCTCGGTGTCACCATGTAAAACCAACATATGTCCAAAAGACACATCTACAGCCTTAATCAATTAGCAGGCCTGTGTCCACCACCACACTTCTCTTTATATGTCAGCTTACAGTGTGCAGTCCAGCACATCCCTTCCTGTATGTGTCTCCAGTCAACAGGGTGACCTCTAATGCTCACTGCCAGACAGCCATTCACCTACTGGGATCTGATGAATTTATTCTGTGCTCTGTCTGCTCAAATTTCTCAATCCAGTCCTGCTGTGCTGTCCATCATCCTGTCAGGAGGCATTTTTTTTCAGGAATCATTCCCCCAAAATGATGGTAAATATATCCGTTCCCTATTCCTACCTGCCCCTGGCCTGTGTAAATTACCACAGTTGATGTATAACATTTTTTGACTTTGTACAACAATTCAATAACATTTTCTTTAAATCCATTTTCTACACTGTGCAAAATTTGATAGTTTGATGACCAGTACAATGATGACATTTGTTTACAACATGCTATTACAGGGCTCAGAGCAAAGTATTCATGCTAATGAAGCAATTTCAGTTAAATATTACTGAGTCATAAGAATAGCAGAATGAGTAAATAGCCCTAAAATGGTCAGAATGTCCTGTGCCTTCCCTTGCACATGCATGGTAGGCTGTGAAACAGTCTGCATATACCTGGGCAGCTGTATGATGTCCACATGATCACATGTTTTTGCAAGATACTTAGTGGCCTATAGAGCTGCTATGGCATCTTGGTGCTCTAATTTGTGGCTCTATGGCAAAAGTTGACAGTGGTTAATGCCATATGTGGTGAGTGTACTCCTTCTCCTTTTATTGTATGTCTGTTGTGTTTGCACTACAATGCTTTAGGATTGGACCACATCACACTATCATGCTTCCCTGAGGCATGTCACATGGTTTTTACAATGTGCATTGACACAGGTCCTGCCATCATTTCCCACAACCTGGCAATTGGCAGTGGCTTCTTAGAAGGATAAAATTAGAAGAGTTGTTGCCTGGTACAAGAGGGAGACAAAAGTCTTACTCCATCTGCTGCATCTGCACTACTGGGAGTACCTGCTGAGAACCTCTTATGGCTGCTCACAGAACAAGTGGATGTCTGGGACTGTCTTACCGAGGTGCACAGTGATGCCACATGCATTAACTAATCTAGTGTGCAGTGCCAACATCAGTACAGTGACCTGAAGAGGCACCACTCTGACCGTCTCTGCCAATGGGAAGGAGAGGATAGGGAGAGGAAATTCTACTGTAAGCATGACTGCCTGATAATTATTGTACACCTATATGCAGTTATTGATGTTCATGGGAATGGCATTTTTTCTGTTTTTCACTACCTGATGAAGTACAGGAGCATTAGCTGATTTGGCAGAGAAGGTGAGTACACCTATCCAAGCAGTGAGGTACATATATGGATTGCTGTAATACCTGTATATCTCTAACTTACCTGCTTAGCTGCCCTTATTTGCAATGCTGTTAATTAATTTCATTGTTGTTTATTGCTTTGCTTTGTTTTATGCATCATCCTGCAATTATAATGGCAGCTTTGCTAGAATTCTTTTTAGTTCCTGGTATTCCCTACAATAAATGAGTATTTGTAGAATAGGTTGATCTTGGGTGTGATACTGCAATTAAGTGTTTAGACCTATGTTTAGTACATGTGCATTTAGGATAATTGAGCTCCTCTTACCTACCTGACCACATTGCTGGTAATGCACACTCCTTTGTCAGTTTGAAATGGTGTACTGTTCGACTACTCATTCCACTACCCATAATTGTGTGGGTTCCTATCAGAAGAGTGAATGCTTAAATCAGCGAACCTCTTTTATCGCACTTTAAAACACGAAACTTGAAAATGTCAAAAGCACGGAACATTTTTTTTCCCAGAGAAAAAAATCGATGAGCTGTTCTCCAGACTTTGCTGTTTTCTCCACTGTGGTGTGATCTTGGAGTTGGCTTATTTACGTTAGGGGGGGAGTGGGGGACAAAGCCCCCCCCACACACTTTATTTTGCCTGCACAATATTTTAGTTTTTTTTTTTTTTTGAATCAGTGAATTTTTTCCTGGGAAAAAAATTTGCTGATCTGTTCCTTCAACATTTTAAGGTTTCATGTTTTTAAGTTTGATAAAAGAGCGTTCACTATTTTTAGCATTCAATCTTCTGATACAGACGTAATTGTGCGAGGTACACCTGGTGTATTATGAGCATGCGAATGTTGGAATGTCAGGCACATGGATTGGTAAGTGTCAGTGTACAGTATAATCACAAGGTTACATGACTCGTGTATTTATGTTGCTATTCTCCCCAGAGCTGTACAATTCCTTTGTTCAGTGGTGTTGTTTCTCCCTAGCTTCAATGTCCAGTGTACTCACACCAGTTGACACCCATATACAGTGTCACTGTTCTGCACACCAGAGACAAGAGCATTCCCGTTATATCCCACTCTGTAGTGCACATAGTTCAGTAGTAGGTATGTCTCAGGCTTGTACTTTTGTCAGCGTCTGTGGTTCAATGTATAGCACACTCATATTTGTTTGTGTGAGATGAAAAGGCTGTGGGTTCTATTCCCACCCCAGGTAATGGGATTCATTTCTCATTACTTACACTACAGGGCACATTAAGGGATGCATCATTCCTGGGTTTACTACCTTTTGCATAAAACAGTAAATTGAGGTCCCATCTGCCTGAATTGCTGGTAGTGGTGGATGTAAATGATACCTTGGCATTTCCTGAATAAACTAGTGGAATTTCCTCCTGTGCCCTGACCAAATTTTTCGTAGTCAGTATAAATACCACCTTGAGTCTCCCCTGAGCAGATCCCTTAGTCAATATAAATGCCATCTTGGATCTCCCTTGTAAAGAGGCCACTGGCCTTGAAGGACTAACCTGATCAACAAAGGCTAAATAGATAATTAATTATATTGCTTTTGTTTTGTCATTACTTAGATGACAACCTTATCCCCCTCCAGGTACTGTACAGAAAACTGATAACACAACCTAGTGATCATTGCTTTTGTTTTATTTTTCTCTTTAGCACTGTCATCTAAATTGTATCTGTTATTGTTGTTTTGTCTTGTTTGTTTAGTTTCATAATTTATGCAATGTCAACCACAGAGCTGGATATGGTGCAGCAGCAGACATCGTGTAATGCACCTGCTGTGTCATCACCTGCTGCATTCTCAAAAGTCCCCAACACATCTGTCAACGTGGATGCAAGACGAAAAACACAACCTCTGCTTTAAAGTGTTTAATAAACAACAACTGTGACTAAAATAAAACTACAACACTTAAAATACAATACAAAACAAAAGATGGTGATACAAAATGAGAGATGGTAAGTACTTTCACAGTATTAGCCCCACTTCATCAGACCAAGAAAAAATAGTGCTCAAGGCTTTAACTAACAAATTCTAACCAATAAGAGTAAAACACTCAGCAGATAAACCCTTAACAGCAGAGAAAGCATGAATAAATGTACTCTCAACTAAACGTTCCAATAGGCCATACAAGTAAATCAAGGAGGTCCTCTAGTTATAAACCTAAGCCAATGATAACATGATTAAAACATGTATATTTATGTGAACGGGTTCTAAACTGACCAATCAAGTCCACGTAGGTAGTCCTTTCATTAAGATTCAACCAATGTAAATATATTACTACTGCTTACATTACCAACATTAACTGAAATAAAAATGAAGTGTACTTGCGCTTACTACAGATCCGCCTAAGACAACCTGTTACATTAACATAAAATGCTCTTAACCTATCACATACACTTTCATGGAAAATACACCTAGCAACTATCAAAATGGGTGAAGAACAAAAATAAATAAATAAAAAAGTCTTGGCTGTATACAAAACCATATAAAGAAATATGATGCATCTTATCACACTGCCCAAACAGACAGATCTACACATTTAAACTGAATAGCTGAAAGAAGGACACCTGCTTCTCATGCCCATACTGTTAATGCCGGTTGATATAGAGAGCAAAGTTTATAAAAATACATGGTAAATCTATCTAAACAATCAAATACTCTCTGAATCTATGAAATGCTACAACCACTCACTTTGAAGAATAACATGGAATATATTAGTGCACCAAGATAAACACTAACAATTAATGTGCACGTTGTATACATATGTTAGGCTGAACAAAACTTACCAAGTAGACCTTATAACCATTCAATGAAGCATAATTAAAACAAAACACATAAACAGTCCATAAAATGTGAAAACCTAATATTAAAATATACAAATTACATAAAAAATAAAGCTAATGGTGCCCCCCCCCCCCCCCGACTACCCCTTCACTCCAAGTCCATTCATGATGGAGTAGTTGTGAGTTTAATACTGGTATAAAGGAAATATGATCATTCAGCCCAGGAAATTTATCTGCTTTCAGACTGATTATCCACCTTAGCTCATTTATGTCAGTTCTACAGGAGACATCTCCTCCCCTCTTGTTAACTTTCATTAACATCAGTACTAAAAACTTGAAATAATGATTTGTACCACAGTCCATCACATGTTTTGAAAGGGCATTATTAGCTTTGCCATGTATAATGTCATTAATATGCTCTAGGATTCTATCCTTGAGCATATGATTGTGTTTTTCCAATATACTGTAGAACGTATTGCAGCTAACACATGCTGCATAACAGACCAGATCTTTGCATCTACAATCCACATAGAAATTAAGATTTAATCTTCACCCTGCATAATTAAAAATGCACAGAGTATTCAGTTTAATAAATTTACCTACATTTCATCTATGGCATGGGAAATTCCCTACACACTCTGATCTCAAGCAAGTATTGGATGTCTCTCCTTTATAACACAACTGTCTTTTAAGTGGTTGAATCTGACACTGAAGTTGACATTCAGCCATCACCTGTATTTCCCTCAGACACAGTCAGTAGACCTATGCATACTTATTACACTGAGATCTCAGATATTGGACAGGTGGAAGGTGACACACTTGATCAGAGTAGTGTGGTTACTACAATTTTAGTTCCAGTTCACTCTGGCCACAACCAAAGTGTGGGTGAGGTTCCATGCATGAAGGTATTTAGTGGTATTTGGAGGAGTCCTACTGTCCACCCTCCTCTTGATCCTGGTGTGTCTCTATGTGTCACTTGACATATGTTTAGAGCCATCATGGAGGCACAGGCACATTCCACTATGGCAACCAAGGACATTTTTAGGGTTGTGGATGTGGCACAGGCTGACATGTATGATTACCTCCACTGTGTGGCCAATTCAATGGATCAGATGAATGCCACAATGGAACAGGCAGTGACTGTGATGGAACATCTGCTGGCAGGGGGATAACATCCACATGGATGTAGGTCAGCAGCAGCATCTGATGTTATCCAACGTGGCCATGCCTGAGCATGCTACCTGAGTGGCACTACTTCCACTGCTGCATCACTGACTGAAGTGTCCACACCCAGACATGATAGGGTCATGGTCCTAGGCATACTTGTGAGGAGAGTTCATCTAGCAGACATCAGCCACATTCAGGTAGCAGCAGCTTATATGAGCATTGCCATGGATGTGCCAGTGCAACTTCTGGAAAAGTAGTTCTCCCAGATGGGGGTGATGACGATGAATTGTTACATCTACCATGTATGGCTCACACCTGTCCAACATGCCAGGATGTAGAGCTAGCAGACACTCGCATGCACATTTCACCTTGAATGCCCATACAGACACACACGCATAACAGGTGCATGGGTCATTCATCAGGCTTACAACTCATTCTGTCTCAGTAGGCATTTGATAATTTATCTAAATTTCTGCCTGCCTGTCTTTCTTACTCACTTTGCTGAATGGTGATTATGCTAAGAAAAGCAGCTGTACGACAAAACTAGACCATTTTTTTAGAAATGAACTACCTAAGGGCTGAGTGAAAGCTGTGACCACAGCAGATTCAGAATGCATGCATTTAATGAGAATCCTTTTCAATTTCAGAAACACGTCTACTAAAAATAACAGCAATATCATCGGAGGTTACCAGGCTATCAACCCAGAGGTCATTTTATGCCTAGCCATTTCATCCCAATGTAATACCATAGATACTCTAATCAATAGCCAGGATTGTATTTATTAATGGCTGCCTATGTCCAGGAGGGTTGTGGATGTTATCCTCGATAAGAATTTATGGTGCCCCATCCAACTCATCCAGGTTCTTTTTGAACAGTGTCATAGAGGTACTCTGCTTCACATGAATTGGCAGCCTGTTCCAAAAACACGACAGTCACTGGGAGACAAATCTGTCCCTCCAGCATGTCATATTCAAGTCGCAGGCCATATTTAGGTCCCTGGAATGGGCAGCTTTAGTCCCCTTTGATTTACGGATGTGCAGCAAATTCATTAGCTTTGGGTCAGAGATTGCTCTGTAAGCCAGGCATAAGTCTCTCATAAGAAGTCTATATAATACTGAGTATAGTAACAGGGACTTTAGTCAGTCTGTGTAAGGTGTATGCTGGAGTCCCTTGATCTTCTTAGAAACCTCTACGGTCTCTCAAAGAGGTCCTTTTGCACAGAAGGTACCCCAGTCGAGAGTTGAACTAGAGGACCTCTTGCTGTGAGGCAACAACGCAACCGCTGCCCTACTGACCCATCCTATCTGAATGAAGAGTTGGAGCAAATACCACACAATCTGTTTAAATCAAATTAAAGAACTTGTGCTTGCAGGTGCTTTGTATGGTAAATGCTGAAAGGGGCATTATCCTCAGTTATGGGCCTCAGTAACCTCCTTTGCTCAAGAGGCAATACCTTTGCTAATCAAGTGTGCTACATAGAAAGCCTTCCGTATTACAGTAGACACATGGTGGTCAAAGTTAAGATCGCAGTCTACTTGTGATCCCATATCTCTTACCACTTCGTAGGTATATAGGGTATCATTATCAATTTGATAGTGTGAAGGGATGGGTCTAGATTAGATAATAAACTTTCAAAAGTTTGACTGTCATATGGTTGACACCATATGATCGAACTTTTAAAAGTTCAAACATCTAATAAAAAAATAGACTACACAAATAACTTACCTGAACATTTTAAGCAGGGGTGCTAGCCACTTTGCACCTACCACACTGCCCGCAATTTAAATATACCAACTCCGAGATTGCACTACAGTGCAGGAAAGGGAAATCTTCCCATTCCATGGTGTATGGAGATCTCCATTAAAACGTTCGAACTTTCAAAAATTTAATCATATAGTGTCAACCATGTGACACTCGAACTTTTGAAAGTTCGATTATCTAATATAGACCTTGAAGGGACATTGTTTTTAACGAAGGGAATGATGATGCATTTCTTAAAATTCAGTTTGAAAATGTGACTAAGATACCAGTCAGTGGTCTGTGCAAGACCCTCCTGAAGTATACTGACATCATTTGAGGATTCAATAATTGCACTCAGTTTGCAGTCGTCTGCAGACTTGGTCAGCCACAGACCCTTAGTTTTGACCTGAACTTCTAAGAAGTATATAACAAACAGTAGGGGGCCTAGTACCAACCGTTGTTCCACCCCTCGGCTGACAAGTCTGCTAGTTGATGTAGAGTCACCCACTTTGATAGTGTGTGAACAGTTTGTGAGCCAATTGGCAACCCATCTTACAACAAAGGAGTTTACATTTAGTTTTCTAAGTTTATCAGTAATGCCTGAGTGTGGGATTGTGTCAACGGCCTTTGCCAAGTCAAGGTATGCTTTGTGCACAAATTTGTTCTTGTCAATGGCACATTTTTGAAGAAATCCACCAGGTTTAATAGGCTGGATCTGCCCTTGATGAAGCCAAATTGGGTCAGGTACAGAGTTTGGAGGTTGCCTATATCTTTATTTATGAGGTCTGTGATGATATGTTGCATGGCTTTACAAATGAGGCTGGTCATACTTACGGGTCTATAATTCCCTGGGTCTGTTGCTAAGTCACTTTTGTGGAGGGGAATAACTTTTGTTATCAATATATTATGAGAATATCCATATCCCCAATGGTGTTTCAGAGGGACTTGAGCTGAAAATGAACTCAAAGTGCAAAATAACTGTCTATTAAAACAATTGCAATGGTGACTTCTGTCATATTTGATGCTAAAAATAGGGGTCACAAGTCCAATTTACACATTTTTTGGATGCCGTATAATCTGGAAGGCAAGGCCATTATTATATTTTTACAACACTTTCTCCTTGTGTTGCATCATTATGATTTTCACCCCTTGCAGATAGTATGTGCTCATCTCACCTTCTTGACTTTTAAGCATCCTCTGGCTCTTCAGCAAAGCATGTGCTTGCTAGTGATGAACACATTGAAACATAATTTACTGAGAACCATACCATTTAGATGCAGGTGGCAAATATAATGGAGAATTTGGAGCAATCACAATGATTACTGTGCCATGAACAGAGGTTTGGATTTCATACCATTCTTCCTTTAATTATTAGATGGGAATATTCATCAAAAGTAACCATTACCGAATCTAGATCATTCAGTGGTAATAATGGGAAAAATATAATGCATACTGATAAAGACAATTATAATGTATCATGTGGAAAAATGCAAGAAAGTAATAAAATGAAAATATTTGAAAAATATTTACCATAATACAGTGCTGATGTATAAAAATACCATAGGAATAATAACAATGTGGTAAAACCGAGTAAGAATACTTTGCAGAAATTAATATATTTACTATTCTTATTTTATTTGTCTTATATATGTATGATGTCTGTATGTATTTGTTTATTTATTTATTTATTTATTTATTTATTTATTTATTTATTTATGTGCAGGTGTTAACCAGGTAGATAAACTGGTCCAGTAACTTTTCAGTCATTACATAAGCCAAAGCATAAACAATTTTCATTTTAGCACACACCATAATTACAAAGAATGCAACATAATTGTAACAAGCTAAAGGCAGAAAATAATACTTCTGATAAAAGGTAATCACTGTCTAGAATTAAATTACAGTACTACTCACATAAACAAGGGTGGCCACAGTGGTGCAGCGGTTAACATTGCTGCCTCACAGAAAGAGGTTCTCTGGCTCGATTCTCAGCTGGGGTGCTTTCTGTGTGGAATCTGCATGTCCTCCCTGTGTTCGTGTGGGTTTCCACCCAAAAATAAGCAGTAGGTGGATTGGACACTCTAAACTGGCCCTAGGTGTGATTGTGTGCATGTGTGTGCCTTCTGTGGAAGGTTGGGCGCCATGCTGGCAACTCAACCTCATAAAACTCCACTGACAATCATGAGCAGACAGATGATCTGCTGTGGTGACCCCTAACTGGGAAAAGCCAGAAGATTACTTACATAAACAGTGGTGGTTTTATAAAAATGAGAAAGTCATTTTGTACAGTTTACAGAATTAATGGAATTTACTGCTGCACAGGCCAAATGAAAAAGCAGTTGTAGGTAGAGCTTGTCTAAGTATCTTACTATGCATGACAGCATGTGGAGTAAAAGTAATATAAGAATGTGTTGAGTGTTAGCGGGAAGTCCAATGAATACTGATTCATAACAAAAGAGTTCTTAATGTCAATTATATATCTCTAATAGCCAAATTGGAAGATTTTTCTACAGTGCGATGGTAGTATATAAAACAGTATTGGTTATGCTAGTAAAAATACAATGGCAGAAATAATCTTGAAGTACTCTATACCTTGCAGCAAGTACCCAGGTTCCTAGCAATTCATTTTTCACACAACAGTTCTACAAAATCCTTTTTTAAGTAGTTTCTAGCTGAGCAGTGAAAGTTAAAAGTCTTGTGGTCTCTAATGAAGCTACAACCAAAGAAGTCCAGCACAAAAGTGGAATGAGTGAATCCAAAGATTTATTGAAAATGAATTTGTTACATGTGGCTGACCCAAACAAACAAACCAATTTCGGCTCAAAGGAACTTTCTTTAGTGTTGCTGTTTAATCATCAGCACATATTTAAATACTAAATATTTAATAAGTAAAGTCATGTTATTGGTGCGTACCAAATTAGCTCTGTTCATTAAGGCCAGGTTTAAAGAGAACTCCCAATCTTACTATCCAACCTGATTCCTTATCATTGAGTTTGGTATGCCACCCTGTTTTGCACATCCTATTCCCCTGAATTTTGTCTATTATTGTAAAATGAAATTTGGCAGTGTGGTGGGATAATGTGCGTTTAAAAAGTGCACTAGTCTTTCTCTTATTTCTCATGTCACTCAAATGCTCACTAATCCTGAATCTCAGGGGTCGTGAGGTATGACCGACATAAAATGCTGAATAAAAACAGCTTGCTAAATAAATCACCCAATCATTGCTGCAATTTCCCATAATATTAATGTTATATATCTTTGATGTGTTCTTGCTGGTGAATTCTTTAGTTTTGATCATGTGTGCACAAGCATTACAATGTCCACAAGGGTAACTGCCTGTTAGTTTCTCCCCAGATAAAGTGGTTTGATGAGCTTTCTTGCTGAAATTCTTCTTGTAGTGGGTAAGATGTGAATTTATAGTTCTTCCTCTATGGTGTGAAAATAAACATTGTGGGGGCAATATGTAAACCAGTAATTCATTGGCCAAAAAAATGTCCCAATGTCTAAAGTCGTTGATGTTACGACCATATGTGGTAACTAGATGAATTTGCAAAGATGTTGAAGTCCTCTGAGTTGTGAAAATAAATTTATATTGTAGCAGATCCTCCCGGTTGTGTTTGGCTGCATTGGCATTTACGCTGTGTATATTCCCAACTGGATATCCCCTGTTAAGGAATCTGCTAAATACTTGCATGCTTGCTGTTGTATTGAGTCTCTAATGAAGCTAATCATCTTCTATAGAATGCTGTGGTGGCTTCTGGCTTATACCTGGAACATAAAACTTGCATGTGATGTTCTGAACTTTAATGAGATATAAGAGATTTGGCATGTGAATTGGAGAGGTACAATAATAAGGATAAGGAAGGTGAAAAAGGCTGCTAATCCTTTCGTGTGTTTCTAAAATGAAGAACCATTTAACTCTTTGGTAAGTTTTAAGCTGGGACTATATTGTGCCACATAAAGAGTGGAAGAATGATTCAGCAGTTTAGAGTAGCTACTATTTCACTGACAACTGCAGAGACAAGTTTAATATGCAAGCTGTCACTGAATGAGGAGAGTCTGTAGTGCATGAGGAAGGGTGTCATCTTGTTTATTCTCAGATCTGATTATAAGCTTCTGTGGTTAAACAGTCACAGGTTTTCCAAATCTCATTACAGAGCTCCTAAGAAACAGTGGTCACTTCTGTAGCACTTCTGCTGATGGACAAGGCCATCAGCATGCAGACTGTCTTCCATTCATGGATTACTAATGAATGGTCATTATTAAAACAGAAAATATGAATGGATCATGCATTATAAGGGGGGACAAGAAGCAGTAAGTTACATTTAAAAATACTTACATAAATGCACATAACACGTTATGTGTCTGAAAAGGACTTTCTGAACATCTGTTCATCGTTAATCAATAGAGAGAGTACACAATGTGCTTGTTAACATTATGAGGTTCACAAAAATCATTCTAGTGAGGTGACTAGAGTCCATGTTATTGTAGACCATGCCTAGAATATAGGTAAATGTTTTAGCCCAAGATGGAAACCATGCAGGGTGTAAGCTGGTCCATTCTTACTGATAAGCATCTGCTACTGTCTTCACGTCTTTGCTAATACATGTAACAATGTATAGAGTAATATTTATTAACATGATTGAAATTCCTGGGATGTCATATAGTAAATGATGACCATTATACTCTTTTCAAAAAGTGGGGGGAAAAGAAAGAGGAATAGATGAATAAATTCAATAAATGGTTAAATGGAACCATAAGAGTGGGAACAATGTTCTTCTAGAATCATTAGATTGCATATTACCCTCTTTATATTGTCAGAACAGAAGTTTCTGACATTGTTGCTGTGGTACTTTCTTGAAATGGAAGGGTAATTCTTAACAGTCCACTGAGCAGACATCTGGACTCTATGAATTCTGGGAAGTGGAACATTTCTTTAGGCTAGTTTGAAATTAGATTACATGACCTAGTATGGATATATATTTAATTGACCCCAGGGGGGGTTCCCAGTCAAGTAGCAATCGCATTTTCAGATGACTGTTGTTTGCAAGTGTTTTCTTCCACTAGGTATGAAGGGACTATGAATTAAAGGCTTATCCATTGCTTCATGTTCTTATTTCAGACTCAGATATTAGTACTTGGCCTAAGGTTTAGAAGTAGCTTTTATTTCTCTTTCCAGGTATTTTCTCTTAACAGCACTGACCGTCCAGCCTTCTCCTACACTTGAAAGAGAAGTTTCGCCATATCCTGCCTGGAATTTTTAGTACACCACACCACAAAGTTGAGGATGTTCTCTGTTTCAGGGAGAGTAATAACTTTCTTTATCAGTAACCTAAGACTTTATAACCATGCAGTGTACAAAACTTTTAGCACAGGAAGACCAACATCCATGGCTCAAGAGGGTTTTGTTGAAATTATGCCTTGCTTCCCCCTCCCTCTTTTTATTGTCGGGTACATACATACCTCTCAACCTAATGACACTTAAAATATGGGCAATGGCTCTTGAAAAGTAGGTATAACTGGACTAGTAATTATGAAAATATTCAACATTTCCATATGTCAATAAATAAGCAATAAGAAAATTTGTTTGTGAAGTTATAACTTTGGAGAAAAGTAAAATTTTGGGATTGTTTATATTATAACATATCACAGTACTGATGTAAAGACTGAATGAGAACTATTATCACTGTAGAAAAATATTTCTTACTGAGATCACTGATGTTTGTAAATTTTCAATAGAATTTACTGTTCACAAAACATTTATGTTTGTTTGGCAGTTCATTCTTGTTAACTTCACTGTGCACCATCCCTCAACCATTCACAAATCTGCCCTCCATCTACTTCTCCATTTCATGACTACATCTTAAGTGGGACTAATACTCAGAGCAGTTGAACATAGATGTGATTGGGTTGCGCTTTAACTTTCTGGCTGCTTGCATTTCTGTGTCAGTGCTACTGCCTTCCTTTGATATCTACTTAGTTCCTTCCTCCTAAGTTTTCAGCCTGACTTCTTCCTTGTTGGCTCCCAGCTTCATGCAGCATGACTGGTCTGCTTAACTGCAACTTGCTCACCCACTGTTGCTTTGCCTTCTTACCTCTTTTACTGTTATTTGGGCAGTAACTTTATGGTTAAAAATAAAGCAAACCAGAACTCTAGTTCCCTTTATGCACACTGCATAGACATGGGCATAAAGGGGTCTGACACAATCTAATTTGTAGTATCTCCCTCAGTGGCTCAGCTCTTAGCTCACACAGTCTCTCTCTAATGCAGTTGCATGAAACAGTCCTTAATGCAGTTGCAGCTCCAGTGATGTTAGTGAAGGCTGTCAGATAATGATGACGTTGCAACTAGCACACTCCAAACTGGTAAAGAAATCATACTTTAATGGAGCCATTTGAAATGTCTTGGTAACTTGTTCATTTTGTTTACAAAATTCAGCATTTTCAGGTAAATACCAAGCAATTAATGGCTAATATATCTGCCAGCAGACATCAATGAGTGATGACATTTGTAAAGCATCAATACCATATGTGTCACAAATGGGCAAAGATCAATCTATAGAGCTGAAATGCAAAGCATATTGAAGGACATCCATGCATTTATTTTCTGAAATTCTGATGGCAATCTAATTCAGGGTCAAAGAAGAGCCGCAGTCTATTCCAGTACTGAGTGAGTGCAGAAACAATTGCAAGCTGCATCCAAAACCAGTCTTGCCCATAGTTTGGAAAAGCACCACTTCACCTACAGCACATCCTTGGGGTGTGAAGGAAAATGAGAACACCCATCAAAATATCAGGGGGTAAAATCTATCCCAACTGAGAAATAAACAGGAGAGCCAAATACTATGAAACCATTGTCCCTCCCAAAATCAAGTACAGTAACACTTTAAACTTTTGCAGCTCACAGAATACCCAAATCATTACAAAGATGCATACATGCATGTCAGTGTACATTACCATAACTGCAGCACAAGAGCTTTTGAGATCCAAAACAAGTGAGGTCTTGGTTCTCTCCTGATATGTGACAAGTCAGAGCTATGAAAAGCCTTGAAACTGTAAGACAAGAGAAGGAAATAGTGCAGTAATATATTTTAATGGTTAAGTGAAGAAAAGTAGTGTCTTTGTACTGAGGTGCAATGTGACAGGCTGGCACTATAAAAACTAGAATAAAAAATGTAAGGAAAAGAAACAAGAAGGCATTACATTTTGAACTAACAGTAATGGTACTGCTCTTACGTGTTGTTATTTTGCAATGTGGCAGATAACATAAATTGTTAGTGCTTGAAAGAGATTCCCTTTATAAAATGTCACTGTAAAAGTGTTCCATAATGATTACTTAAATAGGAACAAGAAGCATTATTGCTGTGTGCAATATGTATACTTTCTTAACAAATTCAGAGAAGAGCAGATGTATCTGGGAGGAAATGATACACTTTGGAAATGTATCTGTGCAAACAATACTTCTGGAAAAGCAAAAATGTGCATAGCCGTTCAGTGAACATATAATTTCTCAAGTAACCTGTTTATTAAAATCAAAGCTGTTTATCCTACTGTGTAGGTAATAATACAATGTTTTGTGGAGTTACTTTTATAGTGTGTTGCTATGCTTTATGCAACATGACTGCCAGGAATACATTTACTAGATGTGTGTCTGTGTCCTCATATGAGTGTGTGTGTGTATGTATGTGTGTGTGTGTGTGTGTGTGTGTGTGTGTGTGTGTGTGTGTGTGTGTGTGTGTGTGTGTGTGTGTGTGTGTGTGTGTGTGTGTGTGTGTGTGTGAGACTGCACACACATGTATGTATGTGTGTGCATGTCTGTGTGTGTTTGTGCATGTGACAGCACTTGCACCAGTGTGTGTGCATGTGTAGCGTGTGTCTATGTGTAGGTCCATGTCAATTGGTTGAAGGACCAAATTGTCAAAATCCATATGGTCAACAATTTGATTCATTGCAACATTCTGACTGAGATCATGGTATAGTAGGGATCAGGGAATTGCTCATTTCCCTACTGTAGTGCAATCTAGGAGTTGAAAGAGGGTGTGGGGGTGCAGGGGTCTGTACCCTCTGCAAAAACATATTGTTTATGTTGTTGGCAGGTGTTGTGTAGATTTATGTCAGTTTTTCAATAACTTCATTGTTGACCATATGGGTTTCAACAATGTGTTTTTTCAATAATCTGGCATAAATCCATTTATATACATGTGCACATTTGCAGCCACCTTAGAAGTAGAGGATCATAGTTCAGTGGTCCAGCTTTAATTGTACATGGTACATACCATTAAGATTGTGAGGTGTATGACTTAAAAATACAAAGGAAAATATTAACAGTTGTGTATACTTCTAGTCTTGGTACTAAATCCATGCTTGAAAAGTAATACATGAAATTTATAACAGAGAATAAATGAGCAGCACTCATTTCATTGCCCTCATAATGTTTTAAAAACAAAAGCAGACAGCCATGCTTCAAAAAGTTCAGCATGTGACTTTGCATTTCAAACAACGAACAGGAGTCCAGTACCACAAATAAAGTGCAACAGCCGATTTTTAATAACTTAAAAAGCAAATAAATGAGCGCTTTCATCTGAGACACAGACTTCTTCAGATGAAAGCACTGGTGCCAAAAATTTAGTTATATGCATGTTTATTAAAAATCAACTGTTGCACTTTATTTGTGGTACTGGACTCCTGTTCGTTGTTTGATTTGGTATCAGTTGTTTTTTGGTTGATTTTGTATTTCAGACTAGATTCTTTCACCACAAATCCTTTGCTCAGTTTTCTTTCTTATCTGCTTATTATATTAATCTGTAACATGCCTATCTTCTTACAGGTCCAAGTGTCCTCACTAATCACTAATCTAATGATCTGCCCTTTCAAGTTAGAAACTTCAGAAGCTGCTGAGTGCAAAGTCTCTATAGACATCCAAGTCCAGTCAACAGTGAATTCTTCCAGTAGGATAGTTTCACTGCTGGGGATGGTAGTTTGAGTAATGTTTAGGAAGGAAGCTCGACCGGAATGCTTAAACTTTAAGAAAACATGTGTTTCATATTGCAATATTCATATGACAAAGAGTTCTATTATGTCCCATTCATTGCCCTTTAAGGTAAGCCATGCTTGCAGTATTTTATTTTTGTAAGGCTTGTGCACCTCAGCTATTAATCTCCAAGATTACACTGTATTAGAGATTAACAGTTACTCTATGCTGATACTCATATCACATATGCCAAAAGGTACATACCTCTATGCCATCAGGCAGAATTTGGGGAAGAGGTGTGCATGAGATCTAAGGCAGTTTCCATATGTGATGGGGTCTGACTAGGGCTCAACCCCTTCTGAGAACAGGGGTAAATCCCTAACTGCAATATGCCCACCAGAGCAAAAGGAGAAAGTAAATACATTTATAGAGAAGTAGTTGGCTGAACATGTCCACAAATGTAGTCAGGGAGAACCATGTCCCTGAGAAGGAACATAGCCAAAACTGAAGTAAGGTCATTCAAAAGGAAGGCTTTAGGTCTGATCTGGGGTGTAAATGTTACTGGTAGAGTAAGTTGCTTTCCATGATTAGAGGTAACGAGTGAAGTAGAGGGTTATTCAAGCTAACTAGTTTCAATCATATTACACATCAGTAGAGCTTTAAATTATGTTTTTTTGGAAGGCTAGGCTTTTGTTGGGCTTGGTAAAGTGAGAATCATAAGCCAGCAAAAGATAACTGCTATAGAGTTTTAATTTGCAGGAATAAGGCAGGTAAGACATGAGCAGCTGGGTAAACAGAGATAAAAAAGGCAGACAGCAGCTAAGATCATACCAGTAAATACAAAGTTAGCAATGTACATCTGTCTTGTGCAGTATTCATAGCATAGGTAGTGTACAGACTAAAAGCGAGACAGTAAATCAGGGCTGGCTCTACTCAGCATTATGCCACAACTAGAATCTGATAAGTGACATACTGTCTTATGTATGCATACTTATAGGACACTACAATTTATACATATATTCCCATTGTCAAAACAGTTGCTATACTAGGCTGAAGAGAAGTGTTGACCAACTTTATAAATTAGTACAACAATCTAATGTATATATTTGAACTACATAAGGCTTGAAGCTAATTGGCTATGTTAGTTTTCATTTATGTATGAGTACATGAAAGGATGGTGCTACAGGAGTATAGTGGGCAACAGTGACAGATCTCTTCTTAGCTGAGATGTCTTCTGCACAGTCTGCATATTCTCCATGTGTTCATGTGAGTTTTTCTGGATACTTCATTTTCCTGGCACATCCTAAAAGCATGTTGTAGGTAGATGGCCATTACTGAGTTGGCCATAGGTATGTATATTTCTGTTCTCTACTTGCCTACAAAACCTTATGGATGGTGAGAGCTGTTTACAGAGTCATTATAAAAGATGGATACAACATGACAGCCATGGATGGATACGGAAGGGTATTACAAATAGTTTTCATGCTGCTATACAGGGAGAGAAACCTGACCAGATCTACAACAAAAGCAGTTCAGACACCTAATCTATATCCTTATTTGAACCACCATAACTGAGTGCAGGAAAAGTCAAATGCCATACAGTTTAGATGAAATGGAGTTTTGTACTTAGAGGCAACTAATTCCATATAAGGTAGAAGAAAATGTTGCTCCAGTAAGTCTAAATACCAGTGCCTTTATTCATGCAAATCACATGGTTATGGACGTCTTTCCTTCTAGAATACAGGACTTTAGTAATTGTGTCAATCCAATGGGTGTATCCTGATGATACATTTCAGATTGAATGACCATAATCCCTAAACATCCCCTTAGTGACTGCCTTACCAGTTTGTGAGACAAATATCTACATTACATTCCTGCTGTGGGATATATTTGTTTGTAGTTTTCTGCCTAAATCCTCCACCTGGACAGACAAAGGTGTGTCATAGGTAATTAATAATGGGATGGGACACTTAAAAAAGTGACAGCATTGCTGAAGGGGCTAGGAAATTAATGGTTGGAAAGATTAATACAAACACATTATGTAAATGATATAAGACATAGTGAAAAATTAGAGCATGGATAGAGGGGCAAGGAACTTAAGGGTCGGAAAGAGTAATCCAAACACGTTATGTAAATGATATGTAAGACAAGAATGAAATATCAGTTTGAAAATGTTATCTAGATTATTCCAGGCTTTAAAAATAGTCCTGACAGGGTTATATCCTGCTTTAGTTTATGTCATGAAAACATAATGTTGTGAACACTTGCAAAGGGCTGTTTCTTTGATTTTAACAAGCTTGGTGAACTCTACATTGTCTCTTTTTCTTTAGAAATTCACAAGTATTTCTGAAATACATTCTGCTAATATTCTTCATTCCAGTTTTAGCAAAGAGTCTCCATAGCAACATTTAAATGGCAACAGTCAAGGTCTCAGTATTGTAACTGCAAAGTGTGTATGTGCTACAGATTGGCAGATTGCTTTGTAATTGCCTAGCAATTTTATGTGGTATGCTGACAAAAAAACATGTTAATGCTACAGATTTATGAAAAGCCATTTTCACAGAATTCTTTCAAAACTCCTTTAAAACCTACATTAATTAATGAACTTTTGCCTTCATTTGTAAATGTTTGATTCTAAGTTTTAAGCAAATAGCAATCTTTCAAAGACTTTTTCTGTCATTCGTACTGTGTCAGTCTTCTAGACAGAGGTTTTATCTTGAGTCCTAGTGTTACTCATAACTGCTTATCAAATCAGTATTTTTCAGCAGTTTATATGTTCTGATTCAACTGGAAGAACAAATTCATGGGATACTAATAAAGTATAGATTTGCTCAGCATGCAAATATACTTGAATTAATTACATAACAACTGCTGAAAAAGGAAATGAACTGGACAAACTACATAATATACTGCTTAAGGATAATTACCTGCTCATAACTGGTAAGTTCTTCCTAATGATTTACTTGAGTCCTAAGCTCTTAGGTTAATAGATAAGTGCTAGGCTAGCTGCCCTTGCAGGCCATTCCAACCCTAGATGATTTCTGTATCTTGTGTGTGAAATAATCTATCCCATTTGGTTGGAGACAGGCCTTACCCATCCTCTGGTTGACAGTTGTACATTACCCCTAATGAGAATACAAAGGTGGTGCCTCTACGGACCCTGGTAATTACCGCCCCATAAGCTTAACAAGCCTGGTCTGCAAAGCTATGGAGAGAATCATAATGGAACTCATAAACAAGGACATAGGGGACTTGCAGACCTTGGACCCAACCCAGTTTGTCTTTGTCAAGGGCAGATCTTGCCTTTTGAACCTGGTCGACTTCTTTGAAACAGTTACCAAGGCCATTGATGAGGGAAAGGCAGTCCATACAGCCTACCTTGACCTTGCAAAAGCTTTCAACACAATACCACACTCGGGTATCATAGAGAAACTTACCAGCTTAAATGTAAACCCATATGTCACAAGATGGGTTGCAAACTGGCTAAAGGACAGAACCCACAGGGTTAGAGTTGCTGGAGCCATGTCAGACTCCAAGCCGGTTACAAGTGGTGTCCCACAGGGCTCAGTCCTTGGCCCCCTATTGTTGGGCATCTACTTTTCAGAAGTACAGGCAAACATAGGAGGACTATGGCTGACAAAGTTTGCGGATGACTGCAAACTGGGTGCCATAGTGGATACTACATCGGACACAGACGTCCTTCAGAGGGGTCTCACGGAAACTGATAGCTGGTGCCAGAGCCATGGCCTGAAGTTAAACGCAAAAAAGTGTATAGTCATACCCTTCGGGAAAAACAAGGTAACCCCAAGCTACCATATAGGTGGCAACCCACTAAGCACAGAAGAAGTTATCAGGGACCTGGGTACCCAGGTTGACAGTGGCCTCTCGTTTGACACTCACGTTGCTAAAGTGGTTCGAAAGACCTTCTACATTGCCCATCTGATCATGAAGGGATTCACATCCAGATCAAGTGAGGTCATTGTTCCCCTGTACTCTTCACTTATCAGACCAATGATCGAGTACAATGCCCCATTCGGGATGTATCTCACCCGACACCTGCAGCAATTGGAGAGACCCCAAAAGTTCTTCACCAAAAGGATAAAGGGACTCCAAAACCTGTCATATACTGCCAGACTGAAGAAACTCCAACTCTATTCAGTTGCATACCGTCTGCTCAGAGGTGACCTGTGCCTGACATACAAGGCCATGACCAACCCGGAATTAATGGACATGCTCCAACTCAAAAAATCCAAATCCACCAGAACCACTAGAGCAAGTGACTTAAACCTTAGCACAGATATAAATAGGACATGCTGGAGGGATAGATTTATCACCCAGAGACTCCCCATGCTGTAGAATAAAATCCTGGTCCATGTGAAGCAGAGCACCTCGCTGGCTCTGTTCAAGAGAAATCTTGACCGGTGGATGGGAGATCATAGGTTTACCCCGGGAATCATCTCTGTGTCACTGCTGGACAGAGGCACAACAAACTAATGGGCGCATTATTTCTAACATAAGGGGTGGCGTAAGCCACATAACTTTGGGCTAGGCTTATAAATGCCTTAGGGCAGATAGCCTAGTATAAACCTATGAACCTATGAACACCCTAGATAATTTGAGGGGATCCATGCATGGGGTAAAGAATTTAGGAGCTGCCTCTGTCCAACATTAGTATAGGGAGAAGTTCTGAGGTAAATGTTCTGTTTCCTATCTGTAGATTCAAGTTGTACTTGAATATGGACAGGTATGCACTTCATTTTATGTGAACTGGGAGTCTGTTCCAGAAGAGCTGTATCCTCTACGAAATATACCTCTCCCTCCAAACCTTTCTGTTGATGTCACAGAAGAGGTTTAGATCTTTAAATCTTTCTCTCATAAAAAGACACCAATGCAGGCAAACAGTATTAAAGGTTAACATGTAGGTCTTGGCCTTATTTTAGTATAAAACAAATGTTCTGAATAATGTACTGTACTGTACTGTACTGTAAAGTAACAGTGTCTATCAAATTAATTTTTCTCGGAGATCAGTGCTGACAGATGGAGAAACTGCAAGTTCTAGATTCACTTGTACATGACTGAAAGTCAGTAAGTAGAAGAGGGAAATTCATTTGTATGAACTGCTTGTTTGAAATTAAGGAAATACTGTATTTGCCAATCTTTTAATTCAAGTTTCAGTACAGTTGTAGGTAGTTTTTGGTCCATGGAGATAAGCAGCCTCAGA
Organism: Protopterus annectens; assembly: GCF_019279795.1. Taxonomy (NCBI): domain Eukaryota; kingdom Metazoa; phylum Chordata; order Ceratodontiformes; family Protopteridae; genus Protopterus; species Protopterus annectens. The sequence goes on along the minus strand of NC_056737.1, from coordinate 1,697,828,053 downwards.
AAATGTCTATAAACAAACAGAATGATCTATGGGATAGCAGATAAACTGAGGCTAAAGTAATAAGTTACAAAGAAAGTTACATACTACTGACTAACATTTGAGTCTCAAACAGTAACTGGTATATTGTGTCTTTGAGTAAGTCATTTCACTAGTGCAAACACCACTGGTTTTACTGAAAAGAGGCAGTTGTGCATATAGTTTTTTTTTTAAATTAACACAGATAAAAATAGATTAGAAGAATATTAACTGCATTCAATTGCTTCTCTCAGGTATAAAACATTCTTCACATTGTATGTGATACCAATGAGACACTCAGCCAAATCACATTACTGCAGTGCTGAACACTGATATAGTCCCATCACTTTTGGTAAGAAGTCACTCAAGACTTGTGTGTGTGTGTGTGTGTGTGTGTGTGTGTGTGTGTGTGTGTGTGTGTTTCATTGCTTGTTAAATGGGTTATTGGACTGGTTTTATTGAACTTCTACAAAACCTTTAACATTTGCCTGATCATGTTAAAGCTAAATTGCTAGATGCACCTGTACAGCATGATTCTTTGTTTGGTATTAAGGCAGAAGAGGTTTTAAAGAAAATGGAAGACAAAGCTAAGTCTGTGCAAACTGTTAAAGACTTCTTACAAGTGCAGTAACAAAGATTCAGTAGACACTGGCCTACAAAAAAATTGGTCTTTTCCTGTGTCAGACAGAGCTCATATCAGCCATGGCTTAGAGCAAAGGTGGAAAAAGATGACAAAAACATAGCTATGTTAATCCTGTGTACAAAGATAATATACAATGGAATTTTGTAACACAAAGTATTATAATAGATAGTTTGATCATAACCAAACTGCCATGATTACACACTAAGTGTGTGAAAAAAGACAACTTTGTTAAGTATCTTTCTGGCTTAAGAAAAGTATTTAACAGAGTTTTGCACTTTCCAGCACTGTTGAACTCTTGTCTGAAACTACAGCATTGATAGTGGCCACCACAGAAGAAAGGCAATAAGTTAAAACTGCTTTAAAAGCTGGAAAACACTTCAGACTATAACGTTTCTTGTATGCATGTGTATGAGTGTGTTTGAGTGTTTGGCAGTGCAAAGTGTTTTTCAGTTTTTAAAGCTATGAGTGGATGGAAGGTACATTTCACTTCTGCCCACTGTTTTTAAGTGTGTTTCACTTTTTAAGGCTTTGAAACACTTCACACACCTTCAGTTTCCTCTTTTTTCAATTTTTGTCTGTGTGATTCTATATTGCAGCAGATGAATCTCTGTTATCTTGCAACAGTTAGTGTGTTACAGCTTTTACAGCTGTAAACATATAGATCTCCTGCCTTTTCTTTATTCCTTCTAATAACTAGTAACACCTGGAGCAGCTAAAGCTCCATGAACTACAGCATATTATGACTGGATTTCTCCACTCATAACTTATTTGCTGTACATTCTCAAAATGGATAGCAAAATCCACATTTGAGCTCTGTTTTCCGTTGCTTCTGAGGAAATTCTTAGTATCCATTTCTCAAACATATAGCAACCTGGTTATCATCAGAAACTCAGTCATAATCTTCTGTGTTATGTGTTATAGGAATTATTATCAAGAGTTTCATCTTGAAAGTAGAGTGAGGCAAAGCTGGACAGATGAATCTTGGCATCCATTTCCACAGTATAAAACCTATTAGGTATGATTGGAGGAACCTGAACATAATGCTTTGTATTAACATGGAGCTATAACTGCTCTGATATACTACCAATTTCAGAATGGAAAAAAATATAGGAATGCCATGTAGTTTGGCAGCTTTGAAAGGTGTAAGGCACTTAGGTCAGACACAAAAGCAGTGGCCAAAAGCAAAATGGACTTCAGTTCAACAAACAGCTTTAAAAGTTGTGGCAGCCCAAGTCTACTATAGATTTTATAGTTGTCAAACATTCTGATGTTGTTCTGTGATTGCTGCCAGGTGTGCTGGAGTATGAGATTAGAATAAAGCAGTTCTGAAAGGTGCATAATGACCTTTGTTATACATTTTTCAGACATCATAAAAAGTGTATAAGAAATCTAAATTTTAAATGATTCTGGAGTGTAATTAGTGCACTTCATGTACTCCAAAGAGAAATGCAATATCTTTTGTATTCTAGAGTTATTCAAAACAGTAAAGGGCAAGCACTAATATAGCCTTAATGTGCATGGATGAAGTAAGAAAGTCAGCTGAATGATGCTAATTTAATAAATTTATTTACTGAATTATATTTTCCGTTAGGTAGAACACTGATTTTCTTGGACCTTTTTTGGACTCAGCCAGTTTGGTTAAGTGTCTTGTTCAGGGTCACATGATAGGCAAATGGAGACTGAGAGACTTGCACCTAAACAGTAGTGCTGCTACCTTAATTTAATTAGTATTACTATATTTATCTAATTCATTTTATGCTTTATACTTCAGACAACAGCCTATCTTTAATGAAGCAAGTGAACACAAATGAAAATAACAATATCATGCCTAACAACTAAACAAATTTTTACTTACAATATTTACTTTAATCAGATTTTAAAAACAATCTAGTAAGGTCCTTACTGACATTTCTAAAAACATTCTTAGAAAGGGAAACATCTCTAAAAATAAATTCTTTCTGAGCTTTGCTCTTAAATCCAATGGAATAAAACATTTTGCAACTAAAACCTAATTTTAATATACTCTGGAGCATCATTACTGTAAACAATAAACATTAATATAATATATTATACAATGACTCCCTATTACTATTAGAAAACGTGCATGCTGATTGGCCCAGCCCAACCAGCGTGCCCATTGTAAATCCCACAATATACCAACGGAAAATGGTCCGGTCATCCAGACTTTTTTCCGTTGGTATAAAGTGCCCCCAAACCTTTTTTTTTTTTTTTTTTTTTTTTTTTTTTTACAAAAAAAAAAGAGAGGATACGGAGCAACGGTGACTTTCTTTTCTCCATTGCTTCCATTTCAAAGCATTGATGTATTGGGTATGTGTGGGAACGCAAATCCCATATGCATGTGCAGTAAATCAAAATGAAGAAGCAGTATACCACAACCGGCAGAACAGTAATCTGCCATTATACAAAGACATTATTTAAGAAAAGTAAGTCTTTTTTTCTTAAATAATGTCATTGTATAATAGCAATAACTGACTCTGTGGTTGTGGTATAATGTAGGTTCACCCATGGTTGCCTTCGTTTAATCACGCGGGCTTCGGCCTCATGATTAAACCACAGCAACTGTGGGTAAATCTTCAATGTACCACACCATGTCATCGGTTATTGCTTTAATATAATATAATATAATATAATATATAATATAATATAATAATGCATTCTAAAACAGAAGCAGCAACAGTTACAAACTGTTTATCAGAAAGACTGCACTTACACTAAAATGTATTTATGCTTACTATTTATTTACAATAACATATAGTGACGATTTATAACAGTGACCATTTACAATCTTTCCATACCCAATGTTTAAATATTGTCAGAGGGAGTAAAGATAAAGGAATGGAAAGTTATTAACTACTATCCCCAAAACATAAACAATTGTAAATATTAGAGAGGTTATATCTAAGCTTACTAAGACAGCAGGAATAGAGTTGTCCATCCATTATTTCTTGGGGAAGAAGGTTCTAAGAAGTCAGAACAATTTTATAGAGACTTTTCACTCACTGAAGGGCTGAACTGAGGTATTTTTGATAGACGGGGTATCTTGATTAGCAGTTCTGAGAAACTAATGATGCATCCTAATTTCTAACGGCAAAAAGACAACTTTCCATATGGAGTATTGTGAAGGTAAGAGATTCAAGCATCAGTATCATTCATGCAGTTACTGGTAACCAGCATGCTTTTATGTAGAGACAGATGATAGTCTGAAGAAAGGAAGAGAGAAATGAACTGATAGATCTTATTACAAGTGCTTTGGATGATGAAGCTACTGTGATTAGAATTTCAGGAAAGGTCTATATTTCAGGACAGGGATAATATGTTAATCTCTGGCTTAAAATTGTAGAAAGCTGGTCAAGCTGTAGAAGAGACACAGATATTTTAGCATCTTGCCTACAGCAGACTCAGTTTGTTATTTGAGTAAAGGGGTATAGTACAGTGTTATACCTATGTATTGTATGAGTCTGGTACTGTCTGATTGGGATCTTGGAGGGAGTGAAGATGTGAAGGGTTGGCAAGGTTTTAAGACAAAATGAATGGCACAGAAGCATCATTCTACATAGTAAGAGTTAGGTTGTTCCTCAACAATCATTAATAAAGTTTTAAGAATGCTTTCCAGATGTCTTTTTAAACTAAGATGGCAGCCTTAAATTGTTTAATTAACAGCATGTCATCTGCTTACTTGCTGAGTTCTAAGTGTATTACATTTCTGGTCTACTGCAAATTTAGCAAAAACAAATAGCCCATTTACTGCAAGGTAGTATTTTTTGAGCTTTGTTTATTTTGTTAACAAGAGTATGTGTTGCAAGGAAATTGTATCCCCCTGTGAAAGCCAACATATTTCTTTTTGTTGTTGTTTATGTATAGACAAATGTAATTTTCATGACACAGTTCAGATATCCTTACTTTTTAAAACAGGTATCTTAGATTTAAAATGCTTTCTATTCTGCAACAATAATGCTGAATCAAAGGCGTGCATTTATTTAATAGAGACCACCCTTTTAAATGTTTAATCTCTTTGTCTTAAGATAGTTTTGTCATTAGAGCCATAGCAAGCTGTTCTGACACCTTGTACCATTCAACTTTCTGGCACCTCCCTCAACTTTAAGTTGAGTAACAAAAAGGGAAGAGGTCTTCTTTTTTAAACTGTAGCAAGTGAAAAACAACTTCCTAAAAATGTAACAAGCAGCTTGCTACAACTCAATACCACATACAGAGCATTAAGTGCTTCAGGTTCTTTTATGAATGACGATACTGCATATACTAAACACAGAGTGCTTAAGAACTTCAGACCTGACCACAAATGCAGGATCAGCATAAAGAAACAGAACAGCAGTACTGCCAATTACAACCTCTGATACATTGCACCCAGAGAAAACTGGCCCTTCACCCCACTCTAGCTATACCTCTGATTGTCATTATGAAAACGATGTTTAACTTTGTAAATCCTATGTTTCAGTTACAAGATCTAACTGAATTTGGCATTATATCACTACTGTATGCACATCATTTACTTTTTCCAGGTTAGATGAACTAAGGACATGTTTACAACTTTGTAACTGTACATAATAAAAGTTAACCTATTTTTTTCAGATGGTTTATATATAGTGTAATGCAGTCTCCGTAATATATTTATATTTGAAATTTCAGATTCACAGATATAAAACTTAATTAAGTAAACTTACATTTGTGCAGTGTAGTTGCTTGACATCCAGCAGTGAGACCATGTAAAATCAGAGTTTTTCCCCTAACATGTATATTCTTTCCTTCAACTACAGGGCTTCTTTTTTCATAGTAGAATGAAGAAAAAATGTGCATATATTTTTTTTATTTATAGGTTCATAAGTAATTACAAGGCTAGCTGTACTTTTTAACCATTTAAGAGTATCCACTTTTCCATCAAAGGTGAGAATTTAACCCTGCACCTTCTGTCTGTGAGGTAAATACATTAACCCTTTTGACAACCCCCAACCTCCAAATATTTTCTCAAGTCATGATCAAACCCACAACTATACTACCATATTTGTTTAATATACAGACATTTAACATGATGAGCCATTTTCATATCATCCTTTGCTGACCAGGTTAGTACCACTTGGGTAGTGGCCTCTTTTCAGTAGAGACCTAGGGTGAGATATATACTACTGGTAGAAATTTGGGCAGGACATTGGGGAACTTCTCCCTGCACTTCTTAATAAGTCCATTGGGATCATTTACATCCACATGAGCTACCACCTATTCAAGCAGGTGGGATCTCAGCATAGCATCTCATCTGAAGGACAACACACTTAGTGCTGCACAGCACCCCCTTATGGTGCACTATCAATTGTCCTGGGGTGGGAGTAAAACCTGCAGCCTTCTGCGCCAAAGGTAAGTGCTACCTGTTACACATCTGATGTTGCTAGTGCCTGTACATCTTCTTACATATCTCCATTATCAAAGATCAGTTGGCAAGAAATGTTGTTTCACACTCTAAATCATGAATTTATTCATTTAGTGGTAGTACTTAAAGCAGAATTACAACAGTTGCCTGTTGCTGTGTTTAATGTAAAGAAATGTTTCATTGCACTATCAAATTATTCTGCAGTTACTTTATGGGAAAAATAAAGCATCACTTAAGCCTTTGTTTATAACTAACCTCACAATTTCAAAATTAATTGCTGGGGAGTTATAATTCACTGTCAGCACAAACTGTAGATATATATATATATATATATATATATATATATATATATATATATATATATATATATATAGGCATATTTCATGTGTTTGAATGTTCACCTGTTCAAATGATGAAAACATTAGAAAAAGTAAGTGAAAGTGTAAAGATTCCAAACTGACAGCCATTTCAGGTGAGAGATCAGGCGATAGTTGGGAACTAGAAAATGGGAATATATAAATATATATATATATATATATATATATATATATATATATATATATATATATATATAGGAGTGCTCACCTATGTGAATTTTGAACATCTTTGTGTTTGTATATCTATATATATATATATATATATATATATATATATATATATATATATATATATATATATATATATTTATATTTATATATATATATTATATATATAATGGGATCACTGAATGTTGTTGAAAGTATCTTTGCTTGATATCTGTTTAGCTGACAAAATTTGGTCAACTAAGCAGATGCTCGATGGGTATGCAAGATCATATAATACTTTGGGCTGGCGATATGCCCTTTCCTTGATATTGTACAGTCTTAAAGTTAATCCCCAGGATTCACTAATCTTCCGTGTAAGACTAAATTAGTCTTACATGGAAGAGCCAGTCTAAGAGTAAGACGGCAGCGTGCCATGCACATTAATGAGGACGCGCTGCCTCAACTCTAAAACTAACATGGAGCATGGACGAGTGTAGGGGGTGTGTCGGACTGCTGATCAATCTAAAAATCCACGCCCCTGCAAGTTTGAAACTCGGGAAATGTCTATTTACATGAACGAGTCCGCTCACATGTGTACATTCTAACACTACACTCCCCCATATAATAAACCCCGTACAAATATAAAAAGTAAAAGAAATGTTTTTTTTTTTTCATTTCTAATATAGCTGCCCATATTTGTGCGTGTTTGCGCAGGTTTGCCCACTGCTTAGCTACAGTTAGCAGTTTAGACATTGAAGAGGATAATAAGAAAAATATATAATTAAGCAAAATAGAGATAACATAGTGGTTAGAGCCTTCGCACAAAGAGGAGGCATTCCCGGTTCAAGTCCCACCACTGCATTTTTCATTTTCTGTTGGAAATCTGTATACAAAAATATTTCCTGACATGTATTATTTAAAGTTTTGTAAAAGGCATTGAAATGTTATATGTAATAGTGAACGAATTTTATGTATATATATATATATATACGAAGATGAAATGTTTATGCATACTGATGCATGAGTAACTTGTTTTAAGCAATGTAAAGCACTGCTAAGCATATTTTACCAGTATTGAGCAAATTCATATTTAATTGCTCGTAGCTGAGCACTGCGTTAACTAGCGCAATGTGTTTGCGTGGAGCTGCGCATCGCGCAAACTAGCGCAAACAGAACATGTTTGCGCATAGCAGTGCACCGTGCTAACCAGCGCAACATCGGACAATGTCAAGCAACGTCGGGCAACATCGGGCATCGTCAGGCAATGTTGAGCAATGCTGAGAAAAGTCGGGCAAAGTTGAGCAAAGTCGGCTAAACATGGCCACACCTCCTTTACTGTACCTTAACCATTCAGGTCTGGCCAGTAGAAAAATAAAAAACAGTGACAGGGCTCGAACTCGGGATACTGTGCACAATAGTCACAGTACATAACCACTAAGCCATAACAGCATTTCATAACCATGCACTGTCAACAGACACATATCTATCAAAGGAATATTAAACATTGCTAACATCAGCTAAGCAGGTGCGCCTACAGCTGAGTTTTTTCAAAATTGGCCAATCACAAATAAGTGCAGGTAATGAGGCATATTTACGCTCCACAGGTGGGAATACTTGCCATAACTGGTTGTAGCTCCCTTCTGCAGTCAGCATGGCCGGTATTGGAGAAGGCACTCAATTTCGAATGCAACGTTGGGGCATTGAGGAGACCAAAGTAATGGTTTGGCTCCTTGTCCACAATCATGAGGAAAGACTCCTGCAGGGCCAGTACCAGGGCACCCAATACAAAACAGAGGCCTGGAACTGTCTAGCTCGTGATCTCACCAATGCCACTGGCATTCCTTGGACTGGTGAGCAGGTCAGGCACCATTACTCTGACCTGAAGCGACGTAAGGAGGATCAACTGGACCAGTGGATCCAGGAGGCCCGTGGGATGGAAAATGCCCCACTACTGAGTAAGTAGCCATTGTATTAAGTATTTAAGAATTGCTATTCTTGTCTATACTATAGATAGGTATGTCTCATTATCACTGCATTTACTTCACAGCTGCAGGTGTCTGGGCTATGAATCAGCAAGCACATGAAGATAGGCTGCAAAGGCTGCATCACCAGGCAGATTAGTAATTATTCTGCATGCACTGTTATATAAAATAAATGAGAGAGCTTTCAAAAAAGTGTTTTAACCCAATAAATAAAGGTATAATAATACTTTAATAATTATTCTGCATATAATGTTATATAAAATAAATGAGAGAGCCTTCAAAAAAGTGTTTTAACCCAATAAATAAAGGTGTAATAATTCTTTAATAAAGGTATAATTCCTGTAGTGCGTCTGTGTGATTTTCTTTGATATGTTGTTGTACTGTTGCATTTTAGAAATAGTACTGTTGTATTAAGCAGTGTTAGTTAACCCACACTTGGGTAGGCCCATATAAAGTGGATGAAGGGAGTGCCAGTAGCTTGTATGCATATTTACAGCCCTCAACTGTTGGTTCATGCCCAGCATGTACAGGTTAATCTGGTACATGAGTAGCTTGGTATTGTGTTCCCCAGAAATGTCAGTGTGCTGCCAGAAATGTAGGGAGCTGTTAACATATAACTGTTAATTTCACCTGAACATATCTAGATAATTATATGAAAGTAGAGCTGTCAGTGTACCATCTCAGCAGTACTGTGTGTGAGAAACTCTCAAAATATGTAGCAGTAACATCTGCATTTTGGACAGTTTGTATGTCAGATACAGCTCATGTATATAATGATCTAACAAAATCCAATTGCACAATAGAAGGACATTGGGTAGTGTAATAATACATATAAAGGACATATAACTGCAGTTAATAGGAATGTAGTGTAAACTAGAAGGATATATAAGTTGTTAATTGAGATATCTTTTCCACCCTACTGTATGTGCATAAAAAATGCAATTCCACACCTCAATGGGTATGTCTAATCTCAAAACATTTGTTGGGACATATGTCCTATTGGTTTATAAATATTTGCATTCATTTCTATGCATGTGCCCTGTTCAAATAACACAATATTGGTGGCCTGTTGCCATCAATTAAACCTGCATGCTGTTGTAATGTTCACTATTGTTCTATATATGCATGTGTTATGCTTGCTTTTCAACTGTTGAAACTCTGGTGTGTTGGGTTAATGGGAATACTTCTGCATGCTGTTATAACTAACTGGGAATGCTGTTGACTGTTACTAACCCATATCTGTTTTAAATTCTCCAAAACATAGTTAGTATGAGAAGGCCGGTCCCAGCGGACCCACCTGTCCCACCTCAGCTGGCCATGGCACCTGGCACCAGCAGGTGCGTTGTCCAGCCTGGGACCTCCTCCTCCATTGGCCCTGTGCCACCTTCAGGTGGAAGCACTGCAGGGGATGGGGCTCAGCCCCCCATGCAAGCATGGGCGGAGGAGGGCCACCTATCACCCTTTGAACGGTCCGGGCTGTGGTGCATAGAGAGATCGAGCGTTCTGTTGCAGAACCTCTATGCCAGCTTGAAGCACAAGTGGCACAACTCCCGGGTCAGCCTGCCCCTACTACACAGCCCCTAGCACAGCCACCCTCTGGGCTGTGAAGGTGCAGTGGTGACTGCCCATGGGTGGGGATCTCAGTTCCACTGTTGCCATTTGTGGGCTCATGGGCTTGCGATTTGCAAACATCCCTCCCTGTCAATAGTGTTCACCCACCACATGTGTCATATTCCACCCCTGTATGTGTCTTGTTTGTCTTGTCTGTTTACCTCCCCAAATATACCTACTTCCCCTAACCCACATTCCACTCTCACCTGAAAAAAAGGGCAATCTGCTCCCAAAAAAAAATTATGCCCCATACATAGCTGCCCATTTTGCACACATGTCCTCTGGACACATAAAATGTAATTTAATTGGCATTACAGCATACTTTGTTGTCCTCACCCCTTTCTCAGGCGTTGAAGGTTTCATATTTACCTTCAAATTTATTCCATATGCACAGTTGTTGCTGTTAAAGAAATGGGCAGCTATGAACCTTACCTACACCCATCCTGCACATTGCAAGCTATTTTCCCTACTGTCTTTCCCTCTTTGTGCCCCTTTTTCACCACTTTCCTATCTCCCCATTTTTCTTTTCTTTCAAAGAAATGAGCACGGGGTTAGCGGGAGTAAGCACTATTAAGCAGTTAGTGGGTTTGCGTGAGTGTGTGCTTGTTTGCGTGTAGCTAAGCATTGCTAAGCATCGCTCAAAACCATGCAAACCTGCTTACAACTGCTTAAAAGTGCCTTAGTCACTCTGTATGTGAAGGCCCTTGTTCTCCTCAGCAGCAAAATAAAACACCTCTGTCAGTCTCAAACCCCGGAACTTGTACACACTACACTGCATGAAGTACCACTAAGCCACGGTAGATATACAAGTCAGTGTTGAAATAAATATATCATGCATCAGAATGAGTGAATATAAAGGAAAAATAGGAATGCCATACCACACAACTTGTTCTGTGGCTCTTTACCAACAGTTGTTGTGGGATTACATTACATGACTGTGATAAGAAAAGCAACCATTCTAGCAGGAAATAATGTTACACCATCATTTTACAACCCCCACTCAAAATCATAGCAGGACAAACACTGGTATATCTGTTTAGGGCAGAGGCCATACCTCCCAACTGTCCCTAATTTTCAGGGATGTCCCTGATTTTGAAACAAAATTTAGCCCTGTCCCTCTGAATCCCTCCGAAAAATACTGACTTTGGCAAGAAAGGTGGTGAATTACATGTAATGAGTAATGACAATAATTAAGAGTTAGACACTTCTTTTACTTCAGAAAAGGTGTATTAATCCATATGCTCTGGTTCGCTCAAAGTCTCAACTTAATGGCACTAATATTTTAAAGGTGTCCCTGATTTTTCCTCTACTTTTCCCTAAGTCTGTTCAAATATGTACCTGAGTGTTTGAGAGGTCTGGCAGAGGTAGAAACACAGAGACATATCAGCCTTTCTGCTGTTACACACTGTGCAAATAGCTTTGGAAGGAGTTCTGGAAGCATACCCTTATGTAGGAATACAACGCTGAAATAAAAAAGGATGTAGCCATGTACTGGTAGCAACCAACTGCAACAATGCCATTGCTCTAGTGCTGAAAAGACCTGTGTGGTGCACAGACAAAGAATAACAGGCTAATCTCTGTCTACCATGTGGATAGGTCAACAGTTGGGAGTTATGCAGACAGACTACTTGCCTTGATAAACTAACATGTACTCAGCAACCCTGTAAGTCCAGCAAGATAACATTCACACAATAATACATATGCTCTCTGTACTTCGGCACCCCTACCCAAATGTAGAATATACCTGTGTGTGCAGGGTCTACCAAGGATGTAGGTAAGCATACTCACAGTACTGAAATGTGTCGTTTTTCTGAGCAGCTCATACTAATGTCAACACTAAAAAAGCACAAACTGTTTAGAACTGAGCAAATGAATATTCACAGTATAGCAGTTCACAAACAATTCTTGTGCCAAAGGAATACATCTCAATAACTAGCTTTGTATGGCAGTTAATTGTAAAATTTGAAAAGAAAGTACATCCTCCCATGTATCTTGGGTTAGCATTTTGAGGGATGAGTACATTTCTACACTGACAAGTATGTACTGGAAGCAGCAACATTTATATCTGAGTACAAAATGTAAATCACTGGCTACACCCCTGGCTTCTGATATAAGAACTATACCAACCTTCTGTCTTAAACAATGATGTCCACAGTAAACAAGGATGATCTCCATCTTGGAAAGCTGAAAGGGCCACACCTACCTGAGTTAGCAATTTATAGTACTGGGTTGCTATGACAGTGATTACAGCAATTACTACACAGCAGGCTGCATGCAATTAGCAAATGGTGGCCACTAAGTGGTGCAGAGGCCATCACATGCTCATGTGCAAATACCTACAAAAGCAGGCTGCAATCGCTGCCAACAAAGTCAATCACTCTATTGCAGAGTCTGACAGAGAGATAGACAGAGAGAGACAGAGAAAAGGAAAAAGAAAAAGAAATAATACCAAATCATACAAAGGAAAGGTATGTGACGCATATGTATTTACTGGCATGTAGTAGATGTTTTTGAAGAGTAATCTACATAATGTGAACCATTCATATGTGGCAGCAGTACTTACCTATGCACAGATGTCCTGCTTAACTACTGCTATGGACAATACGGTGTGTACCTGTGGGCAGTGGGATATACCTGTGAAATGTGTAGCTCAGCATTAAATGTCAAAGATCTGATCCATGTTATCTGTGTTCTGTACAGTAGTGTGGCCAGTGGCTGTTGGGGGGATTAGCGCTGCCATTATATAAGCATGGGTGTGACAGAGAAACAATGCATGATAGTCATATTAAAGTGTAGCTTAGCATTGGCAACTGCTGTAGCAATCTAGTATGCTTATCTAGCATTTGTAGCTATATATACCCCCTCTAATGTTAGTGTGTGTTCACAAGTGACACCTGTTTGTGTTGCAGCAAGGCCCAACAGTTCAGCTGTGAGGTCCAGGGACTTACAACAGTGTGGACCTTGTGTGTGTATGCCACACACATATGGAGAAATATATATGTGTCATATATATTCACATCTGTATATGTGCATAGAGCAGGGAACATATTGCAACTGTTTGTGAAGGGTGGAAATATATATGTTGGTGAAGGTTAGTATGCACATATTTGTATGTAGGTTTTAGTGTGTGACAAACAAGACAGCATACAGTGCTGGTATACGACATGTGGTGGTTAAACAGTGTGGGTGGTTTGTTCAGTTTGTAATGTTAAAGCCAGTGAGGCCTGCTAAAGCTACCTGGGCTGTGAACACTTTTAATGCATTTATCACAAGACTGTGTGATATTATTACATTACTGTACACCTCACATCCTTTGTATAATTGATATTCCCACTATGAAAGGTGAAATGTATATGTGCCTACATATATATGTATATGTACACCAATGTATGTGTATATGTATATATACACACACATATATATATATATATATATATATATATATATATATATATATATATATAGAGAGAGAGAGAGAGAGTCATATATACTCATACACACCTACATCTACTTGTTGCAATAGATTCTCTGTACTGTTGACTGACTGTGATGGTCAATGTGTTTGTGAATATGTCAAAGATATGTATTTGTGGGATAACATAGTGGGAAACTGTTTATGTCATGGTATTATGGGTCCTTGCTTGATCCCAGCAAAAGCTGTGTATTCTGTTGCTAGGCAAAAAAAGTGTTATGGCATACAGTGTGATTAAGTCCCTTGGTTTTAACTGGGGTGAGACATTGGAGGCTAAAGCACTACATCTATTATTATTGATTGGTATTGATATTGAATCCAAATTCTGTGTGTACTGTAGTACTACTTGAAGCTTTGGGCCTGTACAGTATGGTGTATGTCCTCATTGCTTGCATCCACTGTTTTGTGTGGTCCCTGTATTCATTACAGATTACATTCCTCAAGATTAAGGTTTTGTAGGTACTGACACACAGTACTGTGTAGTACACACGTAAAGCTTATCTGGGTTGCCATACCTTTGTGTCCTGTAATTATGTCGGATGTGTCTATGGGTATGTCTGTAATATGTCCTCTGTCATATGTGTGGTAAAACATATAACTGCGTATCTAGCAACATTTATAGTGGACTACAGCAGTATGTGACCTATATTCCCAATTGTGCACATATGATGGCCACGGGTTTGCCATTAACAAGTTGTGTGGTATAATAGTAATACATTTACTGGACCTTATACTCATTGTGATGGCTGACATATTTCTTTACACATCAGCGTGATGTATATCTGCTGTGGCTAGGTGGTGCATTGTGTTGCATATAGTGTGCCAGGTACTCTTGTATAGTCTTATATAGTGATTTTATTTTGTTGCTGTGCAGAACATGGTTCATTAGATAGAGTGAGCCAGGCACTTTCAAACAGTTGTGGGGTGAGCAGTGATAAGTGGTAGTTAAAGTGTTTCACTCTCAGTTAGCTAATAGGTTGCTATATATGGCAGTTCATTGATATCTGTACTGTATAATGTTAAATGTGCCACAGGACTTGCTCAGACATATTTTGTCTTTATGTCTTCCAGGGATCATGGCACATCACAGAAATCCCAGCTACAGTAGTGCTGAAGATGAGATCATTACTAGCTGTATGATTCAGCACTGCAGTCTAATGTTCTCACGAACCAGTCAGAACCAGCAGGAGTGTACTGCAATGTGGCAAGATGTTGTCCAGAGGGTAAATGAGGTAGGCCTGCATAACATATGAGCAGGTACACCACCACTGCAGTGATCTACTCAGACATGTCCGTCAGCATGCTGTTGTGCGGAGACAACAGCTTGCAACAGGAGGTGGTGTTAATATCCACCCCCCCCTCACCAGAGTGGAGGAGCTGCTCCTGAGCCTTGTGGCACCTGCCCAACAACAACAGCAGCAGACATACACCATGATGGAGGTTGGAGCCACCCAGCAAGCACACATGGAGCATGCAGGTAACATGGCATATCTGTAGACTACTGTTATCTGTATTGGTAGATCATGCATATGTGAGATGTGGAGTGTGTAGTTAGAAGATGTGGAGCCTGTTATTGTGCAATACTGATCATTTGGAACATAATCTGTAGGCCTGTGAATGTAAACTGTTGTTCTACTGTAAGATTGCAAACACACAGTAGCAATGCCACAGTTGTGGCCACTGACAAACTGTCTCATCTCTATGTAGGTCCCTCTGGGGTGACATCAAGGCAGTGGACAGATGCTGGTGAGTGTGTTCTACATTTATTATTGTAAATAAAAAGTGCATGTCATAGTTAAGGTGTAGGCCATGTACACATGTAACACACATACCCATAATGCATGCTGTGCATGTTTGGTGTAAGACCACGCACATCTCACTAATGTGATTAGCTGCCTCAAACACATGCAATACCCAGACCATCTCAAACAAATGTGGCTACACTGTAGTGACCATTGGATAGGCAAAGTTGATACTCAACATGCACATAACATACACAACTATGTCATACACAGAGCATTTTAACATGCTACACATAAAGGATTCACAAACCCTCTGTAAAGACACACTCCAGTATCCAAAATCTCATCCACACATTACACATAATATACCTGAGGGGTAGAGGCCTATCATGGGGCATTTAAACACTCTGCAACACACTACACATTCATGTCAGGGAATGCTCCTTATTGGCCTCCTTACAAACCCATGTAACAACTGGTTGTGAAATGGTGAATGTAGCCAAGGTAGTACAGTTCTGGTACAGCATGATTAGTGCTGGTTTGGGAAACATTTGTAGCCTTGAGTGACCACATGATGCTTCATGATGATGGCCTATGGTACTATACCCCATCCAGTTATTGTAACCACAGCAAAACACATAGCTTTCATTGCTATACACCTCAATGTTGTGTGTGTGCAAACATATGCACCTCTAAACAATATGCATACCAATCACCATTTACACAACTGACACATATATGTCTTGTGATGCTATTGAGTGGCTAGGTCATATAACACACATTGGGTATGTGTGATGTTTAAATATGCAGTTGTGTTTTAGCATGCCATGTCAGGATGACACTGGCATGTCCACAATATGATCTACACTCACCATAACTACTGTACATTTGGTATGTGGACGAATGGTATTCCATCAATTATACATGCATCACTGATGATGTTGTGTGAATATTCATCATGCATGTGCTAAAACTGTGTCCACAATTACTTGCTAAAGACACAGAGGTTATAATCAGCATTGGATACCTATCTGACACACAGATACACATCCAGCCATGGTATGTAGACATGTGAGTTATGATGCACAATACATTACAGAGTTTTAAATGCTTGCACAGCAATGTTGTGTCCATGTATGCATTGCGTTCCAGGGGGAGGCCAATCACCTAATAACAAAACACATGCATCAAAACAATGTATACTGTTAGTAACAAGGACTGTCTACACTTGCACTGCATGCTGTTGAGCAACACATGTCCTGCATGCTGACGTGTGATATGACTGTTTTGCTTATGATACTGTACCCCACCATAACCTGCTATTGTGTATGTTATGAGATTGCTGGTGTTGTGTGTGTGTCTGCTTTAGGGAGGAGTGTATTTGTGTGTGTGCCTGTGTGCATGTGTGCATGTGCGCATGTGTGCATCTGTGCATGTGTGCATGTGCATGTGTGCATGTGTGCATGTGTGCATGTGTATGTGTGCATATGTGCATGTGTGCATGTGCATGTGTGCATGTGGTCTGACATCATGTTCAGGTCTTAAAGTATGTTTCCTGTTTTCCTCTCATAGGTGCTGAGGTGGGGCTGGTTCAGTACAGCAGGGAACCTGATGTCACTGAGACAGACAGTGATCATGAGGATAGGTGTGTTGAGGCACAGGCAAGTTTGTCAGGGTCTGTTGTTGGGCCACCAATTGACAGTACACAAGTCTCCACCCCATCCATGCACACAGTCATACTGCCTGTACATCCATCATCACCATTGCCCTTAGCTGAGGGACAGTATATGGTTGGCACTGGCCAGGACAGTATGGTATCTATGGCACATGTATCAGTACACAGCAGCCATAGCCAGATGTCTGGAACAGTACCACATAGGCAGATGCCCAGGGGTTCTCATCAGAGCACTGCTGGTCATCATGCCCCTGGCAGATGTGCCACAATTCTTTCAACCACACGCATGTTCCAGGCTGTCATGGGGGCACAGACATGAATGGAGCGGTACAGCAGACAGGGACTAAGGGCACAGAGGGCTCATAACACCTCTGTAAATGACAGTATCCGTGACCTAGCAGGTGCCATATGTAATTACCCTGAGGTCATTGATAGACTTTGGGGTGAGACATTGGATGTCCTCCACAATGTCATGTCCATGTGTCAGGACAGTGCGGGATGGTTGAGACATTGACGTGGATGTATGCCAGCAACATCAGCAGCTGGAGGTCACCATGGACGTCTAGCAAGTCACAGCCGCTCCCGTAGTGCCAATACCAGCCCCAGCAATGTTGGGGGGGCTGTCCATAGACCATCCTGATGACCATGTGCACTTGGCTCTGGCCAGTCCCAGCAGGGACCTGGATCCAGTGGACATATATCAACCTCTTCGGATAGTACCCAGTCTGGATTAGTACCTGATACTGTCTGTAGCACCCCTGCCAGGCACAGGTTCCGCATCCATGGCCAGAGACAGTTATCTGTAAAGCCTGCCAGGTACAGTCTGTAGCTGTCCCACAAATCCAGTATATGGCAGCCACATGGTGGAACTGTGTGCATGCAGACACACACACATAAACCAGAAACCTAGGGCAAACACATACCCGCACATATTACATCAACATTGGTCCATAACAGTACTCATGGCCCTCACACACTCACACACACATGTCGATTGTATGGCTCAGTGTAGGCCTCTGGCAAACCAGCAACACACCCTGTGCATATGATGAAACCTGTGCCACCTCATGTCATCTGTAACATTGATGCAGGAAAAGGCTAACATGGTGCTGATGCACAGGGTGACTTTGATAAAGTATAGCAATGGGTGAATGTGTAGCATGTTGTCAGTAGTAAAGTGTAATGATATCCTTGAAGGTGTAGCTGAGCAGGCATGATGCATTAAAGCTGTAATTAGCAATGTTGTATTGTTTACACCAGTGTTTATTCCAACTGTGTTTTGTTTGCCCATGTGCCACTTGGCTGATGTGTGTAGTTGTATCAGCATGTGTTATACAGTGGACAGTAAATGTGGGGTGTGTGCAGCACAGGTTTGCAGGTGTACATTTGTGAACATGGTGGAGGTGCACTGTCTGCATGTACATGCATATTGGACATATGGGCAGGGTGACATGCCCTGTATTGGCCAGTGTTAACACTCCATAGTTTCTATTGGTGGCCAGTATGCATTGTACTACACACATTTTGGAACTTGAGTACGCATGTGTGTGTATGACACAGGTTGACACTGTGCTGTGGGTGATGCTGTTGTTGTTATCTGTCATTGGTTTGCATTACTAAGGTTAACACTGTCCCAGCTGCATAATCCTGTATTAATGCACACTGTTGACCTACAGGGTTGCATGGACTGTGCTATCACAAACACAAGAAATTCTCACTTATACAGTAAAAGTGCATTAGTCTCATGGACCCCTGCCATAAACTAAATATATAATAGAAGGTGTGATGTTATACCAAAAAAAGAGTTACATACCAAGAAGGGATAACCTCTCTGGTAAGTATCATTGGAAAAATTCAATCCCTCAGTAAACATACAAGGCAAGCTTCAAAATACAAAATGGCAACGATTCAAAAGACAACACTAAAGCTTTCTTTACTGTTGTTCATAATCTACAGGGGAAATCTCAGATTGGGTCACAGTTAATGTAAATGGTCACAAAGTACACTTATCTGACTGACATTACCAATTCCTTGTCAGACAGTTTGAATGCAGATTTCACCACCCTGTCACTATACAAGGGCCACATTTCTAGACCTGCAGAATGTAATACCTAATGATTCAGACACTCTAGTTAAAACATCTCTTTAACAAGGTCCACACCACAGTGGCAAAGGTACTGGTCAGTGTCCTTGGCTGTGTCATACACAAGCTGACATATGAAGTCACCACTCACATACATGTGGAATGATGTATGGTAAGGTGTTCACAGTCCACAAGGGTTGAGCTACAACATCTTTTTCTCCTTTTGGATGCTCCCATTAGGGGTCGCTACAGTACATCATCTGTTTCCATGTCTTCCTGCTCTCTGCATCTTGCGCTGTCACATCATCCACCTGCATGTCCTCTCTCACCACAGCCATAAACTTCATCTTAGGCATTCCTCTTTTCTTGTTACCTGGCGGCTTCAAGCCAGTCAACAAGGCTATAGATGAGGGAGGGGAGGTCAACACAGCCAAGCTATAGCTCACCAGCAAATCATACCCATCCTACATACTGGTATTAGACATAACCTCAACAGACTGACCATAAACGATTGTTAGATGATGGCTTGACAACTGATGCACAGATGTAGGACACACAGTAACATTTGCAGCCTCCATGTACTATTCTATGCCAGTAACAAGTGGTATTCACCTGCACTCAGTCCTGGGACCACTCCTGTTTGGCATATAGCTTTCTTAGGTACAAGCAAACACAGTAGGGATATGTCTGCCCACGTTTGATGAAAATGCATACTGTGGGCTATACTTTATTCTCCAGATGACACACACATCCTCCAAAAGGGTATCATACAGATAGATACCTGGTGTCAAACTCATGCTGTAAAGCTAGAAGCCTAAGAAAGCATAGTTATCCACTTTTAGAAAACAAAGTATCCCCAGAGTACCACATAGGTAGTAGTCCCCAAAATGTGGAACAGGTACTAATGTATACATAGAGCCATGTGTTAAGTCATCTTTCCTTTGATAATCACATTACCAAAGGGTTTTGGAAATCCCTCTGTGCAGCACATAAGCAATAAAGGGTTTGCATGCAGATCCACAGAGGTTGTTGCACACCTATAATGATTAGTCATCTTTGCCAGACTTTGCTTGCTTTGGAACAGGTTTCAAATATACCTCAAGCATAAACCCTCACTCACACTCTTCAATAGAAACCGTGATGAGTGGATGTGAAATGGAAGCCGTAGCCCAGGGATCACTGCAGTGGCTAAGCTTGTCACAAGCATACAGAAGTGATTTAAGGTCTGGAAAGTGCCAGCACACTCTGGCAAAGATAACACATGTGTTCATGGAGAAAGCAGAGTACCCACCAATGAAATACTTGAGGTCACATGTATGTATATGGATTTTCCCCACAGCTACCTTACATGTGTAATGCACATACAGTTGTCATACACTAGAAAAATCAAAACCCCACTCCACATTGGCAAACAGTGTTACACACATGGAACACACACACACAGCAAGTGCGAGATTCAAACTCTTTCCTAACTACATTATGATACTACAGCAGTAAGCATTTATATGATGCGCTATACACATTATTGGGATTTCACCTTTCCACAGGTATATTTGTAGGATGGTGACATCATCAGACTTGAGAAAGATGAGTATGCCACTTCTAAGGTGTTTGAGTAGTCTCCAAAAAGACTGCTCTTTCTCAGAGAGACACACACAGTTGGCAAATGCAGGATTCAAACCCCTCTCTAACTACATTATGACACTACAGCAGTACACATTTACACAACATGCTAAACACATCATTGGAATTTCATCTTTCCACAGATATATTTGTAGGATGGTGACATCATCGGACTTGACAAAGATGAGTATACCACTTCTAAGGTGTTTGAGTAGTCTCCAAAAAGGTTGCTCCTCCCCAGGAAGACACACACACAGTTGGTGAATGTAGGGTTCAATTCCCTACCTAATTATATTATGACACTAGAGCAGTACGCATTTACACGACACAATATACACATTGCTGGAATTGCACCTTTCCACAGGTATATTTGTAGGATGGTGACATCATCGGACTTGACAAATATGAGTATACCACTTCTAAGGTGTTTTCGTAGTCTCCAAAAAGGCTGATCTTCCTTAGGGAGACACACATACACAATTGGCAAATGCAGGATTTAAATCCCTATCTTACTATATTATGACACTACAGCAGTATGCATTTACACAACACACTATACACATTACTGGGATTTCACCTTTCCACAGGTATATTTGTAGGATGGTGACATCATTGGACTTGAGAAAGATGAGTATACCACTTCTAAGGTGTTTGAGTAGTCTCTGAAAAGGTTGTTCCTCCCCAGAGAGACACAAACACACAGTTGGCAAATGCAGGATTCAAACCCCTACCTACCTACATTATGATACTACAGCAGTACATTTTTATGCAACACACTATACACATTATTAGGATTTCACCTTTCCACAGGTATATTTGTAGGATGGTGACATCATCAGACTTGACAAAGATGAGCATACCACTTTTAAGTTGTTTGAGTAGTCTCCAAAAAGGTTGCTCCTCCCCAGGGAGACACACAAACACACACACACACACACACACACACACACACACACACACACACACACACACACACACACACACACACACACACAGTTGGCAAGTGCGGTGTTCTTATTCTAAACTAAGTACGTCTTTACACTTCAGCAACCAATATGGAGTTACAGGGTGCAATACAGACATTACTTGCTCTCAGTTTGCACAAAGGTTTTTTTCACATTTTCTAACCTTAGTAGGCTTATCATACTAGGTGTAGTATTGTGAGTGTATTGTATGCATAGGCCATGACCATATCATATAGGGGTTGATGCATCACATGCTGGCCCACACAGGGTCAAACCTTGAGTAGCATCTTACCTTCACCTACGTGATACTGCAATATAACAGAAAGATGATAAACTTCAACAATTGGCTGAGCTTCTGGTGTCATTCAAAGGGGATCCAGTCTCTGTCTGCCTGTGATGACGTGATAGACAAGCCTTGTTGCTTCACTACAGATGGCTTGCACCTGTCGCCCCTATGCTTCTGAATACTGGCCAAGGCACGTGCTGTCCCCATATTACCTTTTTTAGGCAAGGCTCAAAGGTTCATAGGTTCATAGGTAGGTACAAGTCTATTGGCCCTGGGGCATATACAAGGCCAGCCAAAAAGGTACCCTGGCTTTTGCCACCCAAGAAATTTATTTTCCTTTGCCACTATAATGCAGAGACACAGAAGTGATTCCCAGGGTGAATTTCCTATTTCCCATCCAATAATCAAGATTTTCCTTGAAGAGTGCTAATGAGGAACTTTGTTTGATATAGATATGTAGCTTATTCTGGAGTATGTGAAGTCTGTGGCACAGGAATCTATCCCTCCGGCATGTCCTGTTTATTGTGGTGACAAGGTTTAGGTCCCTAGAGCGTGTAGGTTCATAGGTTCATAGGTAGGTGCTAGGCTATCTGCCCAAGGGCATTTGTAAGTCTAGCCAGAATGTGTTGGCTTTTGCCTCCCTTTTAAATTAGTTTCCTGGGCCTCTGTCTAGCAGGGCCACTGAAGTGATCCCAGGGGTAAATTTACAATTTCCCATCCACTCATCAAGATTCCACTTGAAGAGAGTCTGCAAGGGGCTCTGCCTAACATCAACTTGGATTCTATTCCAGAGTGAGGGAAGTCTCTGGGACAGGAATCTATCCCTCCAGCACGTACTGTTTATTGCTTTGATGAGGTTTAATTCACTGGAGCGTATAGCTCTAAGAGATTTATTTTTCTTAAGGTGGAGCATGTTCATTAATTCCTGCTTGGACATGGCCTTATACGTCAGGCATAGATCATCTCTGAGCAGGCAGTAAGCAACCGAGTAGAGCTGGAGTTTCTTTAGTCGAGCTGCATAGGGCATCTCTTTTAGGCCTATGATCCTCTTGGTGAAGTACTTCTGTGGTCTTACCAGCTGTTGCATGTGCCAATTAAGGTACATAACAAATGGGGCATTGTACTCTATTATGGGCCTAATGAGTGATGAGTAGAGGGGCACAATGACCTCTCTTGATCTAGAGGTGAACCCCTTCATGATTAGGTGGGCTACATAGAAGAAATATCTAACCACTTTGCCAATATGATTATCAAAGGAGAGGTTACTACCTACCTGGGTCCCCAGGTCCCTAATTACATTTTCCGTACCTAGTGGATTACCACCTTTGTGGTAATTCGTGGGCACTTTGTTTTTTCCAAAGGGGATGACTATGTATTTTTTGGCATTCAGCTCGAGGCCATGGTTTTGACACCAGGTATCTGTCTCTGTAAGACCCTTCTGGAGGATGTCTGTGTTAGCCACACTGTCGATTATGGCCCCCAGTTTACAGTCATCTGAGAACTTGGTCAGCCATAGTCCCTCCGTGCTTGCCTGTACCACAGAGAAGTATATACTGAACAGGAGGGATCTCAGGACCGAGACCTGTGGGATGTGGGATGCCACTTGTGACTGGTTTAGAGTCGGACATGGCACCTGCAACTCTGACCATGTGTGTTCTATCTGTGAGCCAGTTGGCCATAGGGGTTAATGTTCAAACTGGTAAGCTTGTCTATGATGCCAGAGTGGGGAATGGTGTCAAAGGCCTTAGTGAAGTCCAGGTAGGCTGTGTGGACTCCCTTCCCTTCATCTATGGCCTTGGTAACTGTTTCAAAGAAATCAACTAGGTTTAGGAAGCAGGATCTGCCTTTAACAAAGCCAAATTGGGTAGGGTCCAGTATCTGGAGGTTCCCAATGTCTCTGTTTATGAGTTCCATGATAATTCGCTCCATAGCTTTGAAGACCAGGCTGGTCAGGCTTATAGGGCGATAGTTCCCAGGTTCTGTTGTGGCACCACCTTTGCGGAGCGGGATGACTGTTGCTGTATGCCATTCTTTGGGTACATAGCCTGTGGTAAGGTTGAGTCTGAACAGTGAATGTAGGTGAGGGTTTATTTCCTTTTGGAGCTTGTGTAAGACGCAGCCTGGGACACCATCCAGTCCCACTGATGCTGTGTTCTTAGCTTTGGAGAGGGCTGTTTTTACCTGCATGTCCATGAAGTCTGGGGCTCTGCATTCTTCTGGGATGGACACGGGCCCTTTTGGGGGTGAGGGGGGTTGAAGTTTGCACTAAAGTTATCCACCAGGATGTTGGCAATGTCAGTTTCAGTTGGTTCAGTGTATTTTTTGCCATTTTGCAGTAGCTGAAAGCATATCTGAGAGTTGCAACCTAAATGTTTGATATAGCTAAAGAAGGCTTTGTGGTTATCTTTAGATTCTGTGGCAATTTTTCTTTAGAAACTGGACTTGGATTATTTTATGAGCGATCGTAGTTTCTTGCTAATAATGATCGGTGATGCCTTTCCTTTTTGGAATTCTGCTCTATCATGTGTCAGTTTCCTCCTCCTGTTGTATAGCTTATTTATGGACAAGGACCACCAGATTGGTTTCTTCTTTTTGGAGGAGTGAGTCTTGGTTTTAATTGGGATGGCTCGATCCATGCATCCCTGTAAATGCTCATAGAATGCACTTGTAAAGGATTCTGCAGATTGGATAGCATTATCCTGTAGCAAGGGGGCTTTGAAACTTTCCACTTCGGTCTTGAGAAGTGTGAAGTTTGCTTTTGAAAAGTTTTCCACAGTGGTTTTGTTGACTGGGGGGGGGGTTGGGATGTGGATGTACAGTGTGATTACTTCATGATCTGATATTACCAGCGAGGGGTTTACCTCTGGTGTGGAACACTGATCCCCCATGTTGTTGATGATCAGGTCCAGTATGTTGTCACCTCTAGTGGGTGTGGTGACCAGCTGTTCTAGGCTGTTTGAGTTTATAAACTCTAGGAAGCATTGGGGAAAGGACTTTGTACTCGAGTAATTCTCCCAGTCAATGTTTGGTTAATTGAAATCTCCTCATATCATGGTGTTTGGTAGGACCTTTATATTTCCCAGTGTTCTCAGTAATACTGAGTGAGTGTCCTTTGACAAGGTATGTGATCTGTAGCAGGCTACGATCTGATAAGCAGCTTTGCCCATTGTTAGTTGCACTTGTATGGTCTCCAAGCCCTTGTGCTGCGCCACTAATCTGGAGGTGTGGGTATCCTTTATGAAAATGGATGCACCCCCCTCTTTTTGTATTTCAGTATGGGTTTTGGGGCCGACGCTCGGAGAGACTGGGATTTCATTAAGTGGAGCATGTCCAACAGCTCTGTGTTTGATATAGCTTTGTATGTTAGGCAGAGATCACCTCTGAGTAGGCGATATGCGACAGAGTAAAGCTGTTAGTGTTTTGAGACGGTCTGTGTATGGCATGTATTTGAGGCCGCTAATCCTCTTTGTGAGGTATTTCTTCAGGCTTTCCAGTTGTTGTAGATGTCTTGTGAGGTACATAGCAAAAGGGGCATTGTACTCTATAATGTATCTAATGAGTGATGAGTAGAGGGGAACAATGACCTCTTTATTTCTGCATGAGACACCTTTGGTGATGAGGTGTGCCACATAGAAGGATTTCCTGACTACTGTGGCAATGTGATTATCAAAGGAGAGACCACCTGTGTCCCAAGGTCTCTTATCACACTTTTGGTGTTAAGTATACTACCACCTATGTTGTAGTTCATGGGTACAGTGTTTTTACCAAAGAGGATGACAATGCACTATTTGGCATTGAGCTTGATTTCATGGCTTTGACACCAGGCATCTATCTCAGTGAAGCCCTTTT
Organism: Protopterus annectens; assembly: GCF_019279795.1. Taxonomy (NCBI): domain Eukaryota; kingdom Metazoa; phylum Chordata; order Ceratodontiformes; family Protopteridae; genus Protopterus; species Protopterus annectens. The sequence goes on along the minus strand of NC_056737.1, from coordinate 1,697,802,185 downwards.
GTAGGATGTCCACATCGTTAGTAGTCTTGCTTATGGCTCCTAGTTTGCAGTCATCAGGGAACTTCATTAGCCAGAGACCTTCCATGTTAACCTGTACTTCAGGGAAGTAGATACCAAACAGGACAGGACCCAGGACTGAACCCTGTGGTACTCCACTTGCCACTGGTCCGAAGTTGGACTTGGAGTCTGCTACTTTCACAGTGTGGGTTGTATCAGTGGGACAGCACGATGCATGCACTCATTTAAGTGCTTATAAAGTGCAATTGTGAAGGATTTAGTAGTCGTAACAGTACTGTCCATCTGCATGGGTGTCCTGAAGTTGGCTTTGGAGACATTTTTTAACATGGTTTCCTTAATGGGGGCTGGGTCCAGAATGTGGATATGTAGGGTAATTAGCTTATGGTCAGATGGGACCAATGAAGCATTCACTTCAGGTGTGGAACACCGGTCGCTCAGGACAAACCAAACCCCATAACCAACACAAATAACCACAAAGTTAGCTAAATGCTACTCATTGCCAGAAGTCTCAGCCTTCAGATGCACACACTTGAGGCACATCTCAGTATGGAGAATATTGATATCTGTGCAGTAACAGAAACCTAGTTCAAGGCTCCAGAGTGCACACCGGTACTACCAGGATACTACTTATTCCATACCTTCCAGCATCAGGACCTGGATCATAGCACATAAGGTGGGGATGTATCCATATTCATCAAGGATACCTGCACTTCTCTCTGCATGCTCTGTACAGGATATGTACCCATAGAATGTTGCACAGCAACATTCTTCACACTCCACAGGGGTGGGGCCACAAAAACACCTTGCCATTCATGCTCTATGAGCCTGACGAGTCTGATCTTTAAGGCAATGGAGCCAATCATAATTGAAGTCAACAATAAAGAGATTGTGAACCTTCACACAGTTGAGCACGCCCAGTTAGGCTTCATCATATGCAGATCACGCCTCCTGAACTGGGTGGATTTCTTTGAGACCATTACCCAGGCTACAGATGATTGAAATGAGCTCAACACAGCCTACCTATACCTCACTACAGCCTTTGACATCATTCCCCAGTTAGGTATCATAGATGAACTCACCAACCTGGGCATGAATCCATACATCACAAGATGGATTGCAAACTGGCTCACAGATAGATTCCACAAATTAAGAGTTGCTGGCTACATGTCAGACTCTACACCGGTAACAACTGATGGCCCCCAGGGTTCAGTCCTGGGGTCCCTCCTGCTTGGTATAGACTTCTTAAATGTACATGCCAACACAGGAGGGTTGTGGTTGACTAAGTTTGCTGGGAACTGTAAAGTGTTTGCCATAATAGATTCCCCGGATGACACAAATATTCTCCAGAAGGGACTCTATGAGACAGATGTGTGGTGTCAGAATCATGGCCTCAAGCTCAGTGTGGAGGAATGCATAGTGATCCCCTTGGGTGAAAACAAAGTACACACAAACTACCACATAGGTGTTACCCCCTTAAAACTGACAAGGTAATAAGGGATCTGGGGACATAAGTAGATAGTCATCTTTCCTTTGACAACCATGTTGCCAAAGTGATTGGGAAATCCTATGTGGCCCACCTAATCAACAAAGGGTTTGCATCAGGATCCGAATAGGTAGTGGTGGCCCTCTACTCTTAAGTCATCAGACCCATCATTGAGTACAATGCACCATATTGGATGTACTCGACTACGCATATCCAGCAGCTATAGAGACCAAAGAGGTACCTCACCAAGAGGATTACTGGCCTCAAAGAGTTGTGTTATGCAACACAACTGGTAAAACTAAATCTGTTCTTCGTTGCGTACCGCCTACTCAGAGGCACACTCTGCCTAACATACAGAGCCATGTCCAACACATAACTGCTGAGCATGCTCCATCTACAGATAACAAAACTGAGTCACCTTACACACTCCAGGGATATAAACCTCATCACAATAATGAATACAACATGCTGGTGGGATAGAGTACCATCCCAGACACTTGCCTTACTGTGGAACAGAGTCCCAATGTACATCAGACAGAGCCCCTCGCTGACACTCTTCAATAGGAACCTTGATGAGTGGATAGGAAACAGACAATTCATGCCAGTCATCACATCAGCAGCCCCACTAGAAAGGGGTTTAGGGTACTAACTATTAGAACGAGGGCTTGGGAGACTACCCAATGGGGTGGTGAAAGCTGCACAACTTGCCTAGGCTAACATATGCCTTATTGAAGATAGGTTCATAGGTATGTAGTAGACTATGTGACAGGTACATGTCTACAGATAGTAGATGTGTACTTCATTGTATAGTCATGTTGTACAGCAGACACATGGACCACATACATTGTAATGCTTACAGATACTGGTGGCTGTTATGTACACTGGGTGAGATGTGCACCTCATGTCTTTTGTGCCATTGGGATGTGTGCTGGGTGGGACAGTCATGGATGGCTCCCTGTCATGGTCACCCTCTTACACACATCTCTGCCCATCCATCTTTAGCTTATTATACTGTGTTCCCCCTATATATATATATATATATATATATATATATATATATATATATATATATATATATATATATATAGGTACATAGGTAGGTAATAGGCTATCTGCCTGAAGGCATATATTAGTATGGCCATAGTGTGCAGCTATCACCACTCATGGAGTTAGTTCCCTAGGCCTCTGTGTAGTAGAGCTGATGAAGTGATCTATGGTATGACAATTCAGTTTCACATACACTCATCAAGGCTCCTCTGGAAGAGTGTCATTAAGAGACTCAGCTTAATGTAGGTTGGGAGGTTGCTTGTTCCAAAGAAAGGGAAGTCTGTGAGTTATTAATGTATCCCTCCAACATGTTCTATTTATTGTTGTGATGATGATATTTCTAGAGCATGTAGTACAGTGAGCTTGGGGTTACTTCAGATAGCACATGTACATCCGTTCTGCATTGGACATGGACCTGTCTGTTGGGCAGAGATCACCTGAGTAGACAGTATGCAACAGAGTACAGATTGAGTTAAATTCAGTCTTGTTGCATGGGGCAACTGTTTGAGGCCAGTAATGCTCTTGTTGAGGTAAGTCAGTGGTCTTTCCAGCTGCTGAAGGTGCCTAGTCAGATTCATCGCAAGTGTGTTGTGGTACTCTGTGATGGGTCTAATGACTGATGAGTACAGGGAACCTCCTTTGACCTACATGCAAAGACTTTGGCAGTTTGTGGGAACATATAGCATGATTTTTTAACCACTTTGAGAATGTGTTTCTGGAAGTAGTGATGCCTATCCACATGTGTCCATAGATCCCTTATTATTACCTCCATATTTAGGGTGTCGGCACCTATGTGGTATTTGTATGACTGTAGCTCAAGCCCATAAGTCTGACACCACATCTGTCTGACTGAGACCCTTTTTAAGGATGTCTCTGTTGTCCCAAACATCGATTATGACAACCTTTTGCAGTCATCCACAAATCTTGCTAAACATAGCCCTCGTGTTTAACTGTATTTCTGAAAAGTATACACCAGACAGGAGGGGTCCCAGGACTGAGCTATGGGGTACAGCAGTTGTTACCAGCTTGAACAGGAGACCACAATTCTTACCTTGTGGAATCTATCTGTGCCACAGTTGGCAATCCATTCAGATGACATATGTGTTTATGCACAGGTTGTTGATTTTGTGGATACGACATGTGTGTGGGATGTTGGAAAAGGGCTTTTCAAGGTCTATGTAGGCCGTGTGTAGCTCATTTCATTGATGCATGTCCTGGATGACTGCCTTGAAAACTGTCTAGCAGGTTTAGGAACCATGATTTGCCCTTGACCAAACCAAAATGGGTAGGGTTGGGTGTTTGTAGGCTCTCAATAGCTCTGTTTATGAGTTCCATAATGATGGACTCCATGGCCTTGCACATCAGGCTTATTAGGCTTATAAGACAATAGTTCCCATGGTCTGTTGTGCACCAACACTCTTGGGGTGTGCCAAACGTTGCTGTAACCCATTCAACAGTTTCATATCCTGTACAGATGGTAAGTCTCAACAGACTGCTCAGGTGCAGGGTCTGTTTGTTTTGGAGTTCACATATGACACAGCCAGGGAAACCATGTTATCCCATACACACACCATGTTTTTAGGTTTGTAAAGAGCTGTTTAACCATTGTATATGTGATTTCTGGGTTTTCACAATCTCCAGGTATGATAATGGGCCCTTTTGTCAGTGAGAAGGTGGTAAATATGTATGAACCTGTCTGACAAGATGTTGGCAATGTCAGTCATGTACATGTATTCATTTACAGTTTGCACTGACTCAGAACATATATGAGTTTACATTGATATTTATGACATAGCGAAAGAAAGCTTCATGGTTCTCTATGGACTCTTTGAGCATGGTTTGGATAATGTTAGGAGTGCTCATTGTTTCTTGATGATACTGATCGGAGAATTATTGATCTTCTTTGGTTTTTCACTTTCTTTGAACAACTTAAGTACTTGGAGTATATAGTTTGATTATGACAGGTGTCCAATATATTATATGGATTTGTTTTCATATCAGTGTGCGCACAAGGCAGGATTGGTGAATAGTGACAAGTGTCTGGAGTAAGAACTGCAACTGCCAGATATGTGTGGCCCACTGCTGTACTCAGACATGGCCTAAGTGTGTGAGCATGCCCAGTATGACCTTTCAGTATGCTGCTAACTGAAATTTGCTAAATTTGTTTAAGTGTGTGAGCATGCCCAGTATGAGCATATATACTATATGTGTGTGAAAATCAAGTTGTTTTTTACTTCAGGGCCCACCTTTGTGTTGTACATCGACAGGAAGCACAGTGTGCCTGCAGGGCTTCCATGAGTCATTCTACATACAGTGGCGACAGCTATTATTTGTACATTTCTACCCAGGGGGGCACACCTGATTGTTACTGTGGGTGTACATAGGATGAAGGATTCACCTGACACTTATACACATTTGCTAGGCCTGCACTGCTATGCCAGATACTCTATTTCAGTCTGTACTGGTGCCTATCGTACTGGCTTGAGGCATACCACTGTACTACAGACCTTAGCTTCCAATTGCACGCATATTAGTTTGTGACTTCATAGCCTACCCAACCCACATCACACTGCCTGGCCTGCTGTTATCTGTCTGCATAGGCCTGGGGGGAGGTTACTCATATGCCTCTTCAGAGGGCATGATATAGCATTTGTTTGTGTTTGCATTTGTCTACATTTGTCCTGCTGGTTGTGACTGTTAGGTATGTGACCCCCCCCCCCCCAACTGGTATGTGTGAGTAAGTTAAGTTGTGTCTGTGCCAGTGAAATGCTGTCATGGCTTAGTGGTTCAGTACTGTGACTATAGTGCACAGTATCCTGAGTTCACTGCTTTTTATTTTCCTGCTGGGCAGACCAGACTGCTTAAGGAACAGTAAAGCAGGTGTGAGCGTGTTTACCCGACTTTGCCCAACCTTGCCCAACTTTGCCCGACTTTGCTCAACTTTGCCTAACATTGCTCAACGTTGCCCGGCATTGCTCTGGTTAGCACAGTGCGCAGCTATATGCAATTGAATTTAAATCTGCTCAGTACTGGTAAAATGTGCTTAGCAGTGCTTTATATTGCTTAAAATAGGGCACTCATGCCTCAGGTGATGCTGCAGGGCTGCCTATGTCGGATGCACATAGTACACTCCCTATACATGTTTGAAAACAGGTAGTGTCAAGTTAGGCATCCCTTTTACTGTATGTGGGAGTCAGAGAGAGGTGTCATTTCCAGGGTTCCTACTGAGTCAGTGTATGTGCTATGCGTTGCCTCTTTGCCAAGGCCAGGGCATACTGGGCATGCCTCCTTCTGCCTACTGAGGCAGGCTCAGGTTGTTCCTCCTCCGAGTCACGCTGTGCCTGTGCAGGCCTTGGCAATGGTGGGGGGCTGTTTGGCCCTGCCCCATGCTGTTCCTGCTGCAGCTGCTTTTGTAGGATTATATTGTGTAGCATGGTACATACCATGACAATTTGGGCACATGTAGTTGGTGAGTACTGCAAGGCTCCACCAGATGTGTCCAGGCACCGGAACCGTGACTTGAGCATCCCAACACACATGCTCAATAATGTTTCTTGTTTGTGCGTGTGCCTCATTATGGAGTTCTTGTTCGGGTGTGTGGGCATTTCTGATGGGTGTCATCAACCATGGCTCCAGTGCATATCCAGCATCCCCTACTAAGTGACCATCAGGGATGTCCCCATTGGCAAATCTCTGGTACAGCTGTGGCAGATGCCAGATGTGGGAATCATGATAGCTTCCAGGGCAGCCAGCACACACATTCATTATTATGCCCTGGGCATCGCACACAAACTGGCAGTTGATGGAGGGGAAGCCCTTGTGGTTGATGTAGACCCTACCCCGCTCACTGGGTGGTGCTTTGATGTGTATGTGCATGCAGTCTATTGCACCCACTACCTCAGGATATTCTGCTATTTGGTGGAAAAGACGCATATTGCTGGCCAATGCCTCATGGAAATTGGGGAAATATACGTGCTCACCGACATGTGCTGACATGGCATCCAGGAACTGGTGCAGTACCCTGGATGCTGATGCCTGTGAAATCCCCATCATATCACCAGTTGGTCTCTGGAAGGTACCTATTGCTAGTATTCTTAGGCCAACACATACCTCGGTATCCACTGGGATGGGTTTCCCTCTGTTCGCTCTGTGTGTGAGGTGTAGCCGGCACAGCTCAACAATTTGCTGCAGGAGGTCTCTGTCCACCCAATAGCACTCCACTATCTCCAGCTCATGTAGCCCCTGTTAGGTTACCCTGGGTCTGTACACTCTTCTCCGTCTCCTCACTGTGGGTTGCTCAGCAGCATTCACAACATGTCCACCCTCAGCACCTTGCACATGTTGGTTTATGATAGCAAGAGCAGCCCCTACCATTTTGTCTGACTTTAGCTGTTTAAGTTTTCACTCTTTGTATACTGCAGTGTTGCAGACTTCTTGGGAAAAAAAAACAGGGGAGACTGCTGTTTGTAGAGCTTAAAGTGCTGGGCTGGGCTGGGCTAGTCTGCTGCCTGTGTAATTGGCTGATTCTGATATATTTCACCTGGCAGCTCTGCTAGTTCTCCTTGGTTAACTTCCTACTACTTCTTTTCCTTCCTTTTCCATTTCTTTTTCTGCCTGGGGTAGTGCCGCACAAATGTGCGCACACGCTGTGCGCATGTTTGCAAGAAATTTCAGATATATTCATGGCGTATGCCTTTGGTTTCTCGCTTTCAAAAAGGACAACTGTAGACATGCCTCCTGCAATCCTGAGCAACTCAGGGCAAACACAAGACACTGTGCTCCAATAAGCATACAGCCTTTCTGACACACACCCTCATGATGTCACCTATCTTCTACTCTACTACTCACCTACTCCTACACTTACACTCTTGAGACATTGCTCACATGCTGAAGAAAACTGGGATTCACTATCCTTATCCTAATTTGCATAGGATTGCCTACTAATGCTTGGTTACATCTCTCACACTGAGCTTCCCCACCCTTAGCAACCAGTACTCAGTGGCCATGTTGTCTTCAGCCTGCGATTCACCTGCATGGCAGGATATGCTTTTTAGTGAAAATGCCTATTTTTGGTTATTTTTTAATTATTTTCTTGCTTTTTTAAGCGCTGCACATTTGCGCAGCGCTGCGCTACACTTAAACATCGGAGAGAGGGTAAAAAAAAAATTAGATTTTAATAATTTTAAACATTTAAAAATGCCAATGGCCTTATATTTGGCCATTAGCATGCTTCCTCAACTGGATGCATTCTTTATTTGGAGCTGTCATAGCTCCGTTTTGCTATTAGAAGAATGGTACTACGTTACCAACGAAGTACATTTCTGCAGATAACACTACTCTTCCACGAACAGGTTAGTGTTTCCTGGATTGCAAATTTACCTCATTTGCATAGCTTTCAGCAGCAAATGAGGTAATTTGCATACCATGACACTGTCCATGCAAGACTAGCTTTAGAAGATCTCATGCACGCCCCTGCTGGCTGTTGCTGGATCGCTCGGCAGACATATTGGCTGTCTGACGTCTTACTCTACTCTACAACTCCGTGTAAGCTTTCGTAAATCTGGCCCAATGTATATAATTAGTAGGGCATGTTTGTTGTGTAGCCCCCCTCCCCCATGGGGGGTGTAGGGTTTCTTACCCTCAGGCAAAAAAAAGAAAACAATGATTTTTGCTATTTTTTTTTCCATTTGATTTTTTCATGTACCGAAGTTGTTGCTTGGTGCATGCATAGTAGCGTGTCATGTTTGCTTTAACAACATTTTGCGTCTGACATTTGGAAAGTCAACATTTGGGTGTTTCAATAAAATTCACTGCACCCATATATGTATATATCTACAGTATATCAATGTGATTGGAGCTAAAACTGAAGAACTCTTTACATGAAACAACTGAGTAGCAATAGTGACAGAATAAATGAGCACTTCTTAAAGGAAGGAGTTTCTCTCACAGCAGATTTAGGTCTATACAGAATAATACAATAACAAAAAAATGTGGAAGGGCTAGCAAACAAAGATATGCACCATTAGTTGAAAGTGTGCAGCATAGATTTACCTGTAGCTCAGGAGCTGTGTTCTGTGTGATGTCAATAAAATTAGTCATCTTCTGTTGAACAACAGTTTTATAAGGGTAATAATTTATTTAGCAGCATAGGCCCTGTGCTGCTTTTTCACATCTCTGATGCGCAATTCATGGTTATTACTGGTAACGTACATTCCAAAGGGAAGGTACAAAACATATGTATACTGGAGCATAGCATTCTGGCATATTTCAGGGATATCTACCAGAAAGTGATGACACCCTTATGGAAATTGTCAGTAATTTTCCCACCCAAGGTGATTGTGATGAAAACACAAAAATATGTATCTTTCTCCCTAGCTTTATCCAGAGTCCCACTTGCAATATAATGTGCATAGCCCAGGGTTCACTCTCCTGCATTCCAGGGATTCAAGAAATGTTTATCCCTACCATTTCTGCACAAGCAGAACACATACCATTTTCGCAATAATGTGTGACTGGGTATGGGTAATGCTTGAATTACCCATGGCTGCATTTATCGAACAAATAAGCTAGCCATGAGTAAACCAGCATTACAAAGTCAGGGAGAGGATCGTCGCTATTATACAGTCTCATCATTTAAAAGAGAGAAACTGTTTACCTTTTGAAACAATAGCGTTATATGTGCCATAGTCTTTCTCTGTGCAGGCTTCACTCTCCTGCATTCCAGGAATGTTTATCCCTGCCATTTCTTCACAAGCAGAACACATATCATTTTCACAATAATGTGTGACTGGGTGTTGTTAATGCTGAGATTATTCATGGCTGTCATGGATTGACCGCAAAGCCAAAGCTCGAGTTATCAAACAAATAAGCAAGCCATAGGTAAACCAGTATTACTAAGTCAGTGAGAGGATCATTGCTATTCTACAGTATCATTATTTAAAATAGAGAAGCTGTATACCTTTTGAAACAATAGCATTATATGTGCCATAGTCTTTCTCTGTCACCTTCTTCTGCAGAGGATGGCTTCATAATGCACTGCAAATGTGTCTGACATGTATGTCACAATACTTATACAGTGCACTATGGTAACTGTAGTTTGCATCTTTTTATTTAAGGAGACAAGTGTGTACATGTATCCTACTATTTATGTGAAAATGCTTGCAGACTCCTGACATGTTGGAATGACTTAATTATTTTTTAACATGTGATATTTTTCTTGCACTTTTCTTTTTTCTGAGTTTGTGGAAGATGTCAGTTTATCTTCCATGCTGTTGATGTATACTTTTCCCCCCTTAGAATGGTACCTGCAGCTTTTGCTTGCAAAGGCTACAGAATCAACTCATTCCGATCAGTAATGCTGGATTTATAGCAAGTGATTGAATTGCCTTATTTATTTAACATTTGTTGACCGGGAAAGTCCAACTAGGACAGAGCCTATTTTCAGTGGAGGCCTGGAGGGAAATGCTCCATGTGCATGTCTTTGGAATGTGGGAGGAAAGTGGAGCACCCAGAGGAAGCCCACACAAATGCAGAGAGGACATGCAGACTTCATACAGAAGGCACCCCAGCTAAGAATTGAAACTTCTTGCTGTGAAGTGCCAATGTTAACCACTGCACCACTGCACCACTTTATCCAATTACGGTTCACATTTTTCAATATATACATGAGGTTTAGTTGTATAATTGAAGACAAACCACAGGAGAATATGCAGACTAAGCAAATGTTCTATGTCACACTATATTTGCCACAAGTGTTAGATGCTTATGACAACACATCTGTGTCATAATAACCCCAGAGGTCCACATACAGCTGCACACATGAACAGAAAGGCTACCATTCCATCAGCTGCCAAAATCTGTGCATGAACTCCCACTATCATATGCATCATGTAACTAGGAAGTATACAGAGTGTCCAGCTGGCTTGAAACTCACCTTCATGGAGTATTCATAAAAGAAAGGCTTGAAAGGGTTACAATAAAAAAAGGACTTGAAAAAATGAAGGATTCTAAAACAATCCATGCACTATCAAACAATATAGATATATAAAAGTCCAAACAATGCACTATGAGGTGCTCATGGAGATAAGCAGTAATGAAAATGCAGGTAGATAGCAATGCTGTATGTGGACCTCTGGGGTTATGAGCCTTTCTGGATTAGAATGTAAAGATTTGACATTAAAATTTCCAACAAATATATTTGCAACTTATACAAGACTCTGCTACAGTTTGCTGTGAGGGAAAGGTTAGTTTGCTTTTTATTTGTTCTATTTTGTAGTACTTTATTGCCTTTTTCTATTTTGTATACTGTGATTTCTTACTTATATTTTAACTGCATATTAAGACTTGAAAAGAGACCACAGCTCTGTCTCTTGTGAGAGAAACAAAAATGAGTACACGTCAATTAAGGAGTCACACATAAGTTAGAAAAGGTCAGTTAAGGTTAATCATCTGTGAACTGAGTGGGTGAAGCTAGGAACTAAACCTATTTAAGGGATAAAATAAAACATTTCAGAGCTTTACTGGAAAGGCTCACCCAGACTCTGCTACAGTTTGCTGTGAGGGAAAGGTTAGTTTGCTTTTTATTTGTTGTATTTTGCATTTCTTTATTGTCTTTTTCTATTTTGTATACTGTGATTTGTTTTCTTTATACTGTGTTTTACTTGTATTCTGCTTTTAGCTGCATATTAAAACTCGAAAAGAAACCACAGTTCTGTCTCTTGTGAATTAGACAGAAATTTTCCCCACCCTCCCCCATGGTTACTGTTGTGTTCTTAAACACCACTGTCTTTCTAGTTCCCTGCTCCTTATGTTAATTTGCCATATATCTCATTTCCTCTCTGCTTTTACTGACTGGTGTGACTAAGGACAGAATTATCATTTTGTGAAATCACTCCCCTTCAACTGTTTAAATTTATTGGCCATCCTACTGTATTCCATAGTACCAGAATACAAACGTGGCCACCCCCTTTCAATCTATCTTGTTTTAAAAATAGTGACTCCCCACTTAAACTTAACTTTTTAGACAGGTAAAACTTAAGTTACCTACTTTCGCATCTAACTCCTCTAGTGCACACTGCAGTGTTTAGGATGAACCATTTTTTTCATCTTACCTTTAAGCATCTATTTCTAGACCACTAGTAACTGGAGAGCCCACATTCTGCCTCTCAGTAGTCATCTTGGGATTAGTGCTTCGGTTTTCTCCTGGTGAGAGAAGGAGTGCAGTTACATTATTTCCTGGAGACTGCTGATCACCAGAAAGCTTAATAACTGCTTTATATGTGACAGCTTGGAATATGTGCTTATATTCTGAGCCTGGTGAGAGAAGGAGCAGAGTGCATTGATTCCTGACTCTTTCTGGATGGAGAGTGAGTGTCTGTGCTTAATGTACCTGACTGGTCTGGTTGTTATTCGAGGCATCTACCAGAAAAAGACTACAAGCCTGCAGACCCTTGCATCATCTGTGACAAGACTGTGGATCACCAAACAGGCTGTGGCCTGCTTCTCTTCTTGGGATTTGTGTTAACATTTTGCTTCTGGTGAGAGAAGAAACAAAGGAGTATTGTATCCCAACAGAGTGAAGCTGTGCTGAGACCAGCATTAGTAGCCAGGCAGTATCTATTCATGTGACTCCCCTCTTTTCATCATTATTGGCAACATAATTCTTTATTTTTCAGTAAGTACTGCTTGAGTTCTTTCTAACTTCAGAATATCTGCCTAAATACTTCATCCTTAAATTTTCAGGGTCTATGTATTAGTTTCCCCTTAAGTGTTTGGCAGTGCTGTGTACAGACTCAGACACCTTGAGTGACATTTTTCCTGTAAAAGGAATATATAAGGAAAAAGCTCCAGTACTTAGTAATAATGACCATCCCTCCTGGCATGCCTAAAGGTCATTTGTCTGTGCTTTCTCCTATTAACCTGGTGAAATTGGGCATTCTGAGGCAGTGTAGCAACTGCCTCATGTACACAGACAGCCCTCTCCTCTTACCTCCCAACACTCAGACTTGTGAGAGATGCACTTATTTATCCAAACTGGAAGCTATGCACTCTCAAGCCAAGACCGGAACAGCTGGTCAAGTGGAAAAGGTCAACACCTGCACCACACCACATGCAACACATAGCCCTCCAGAACACCCACCATCACAGCTCTCACATAAAAACACAAACCACACAACCACGTTCACAGAGGCTCTCAATAGAAATCCACCCAAACAGCAGAGACCTCCAAGGCAGAAATGCATTCAACCACCACAACACAGCACAAACCACAAGACACATAGCTCACCTACACAGTGTGCTCCCTCACCTAAGCCCCTAAGGCAAAACAGCTTACCCAATACACTAATCATAGGTGACTCAATAGTGAGACACACTGATGTCCCACTCACTAGGTTGAATAAAGAAAAGGTAACAGTCAGCTGTCTATCAGGTGCCAGAATCAGACACATAACACAAGCACTCAAGTCACTCCACAACAAGTACAAGTATGACTCTGTCACTGTCCATGTGGGTGTGAATGGCCTGAGATGCACCTCCCTGGACTAGATGAAAAGAGACATGGAGGAGCTCTCAGATTATGTAGCCCAGGCAGGTATGACCCTATCCCTGAGCAGCATCCTACCATCACCTAGAATGATACCACAGTACAAGCAGAAAATGATTGACTTCAACAATTGGCTAAGTTTCTGGTGTCATTCTAAGGAGATCCAATATCTGTCTGCTTGGGATGACATGACTGACAGATCTCGATGCTTTGCCAGAGATGGCCTGCATCTGTCACCCCTGAGTTTCTGGATACTGGCTAAGGCTCTTGCCAACCCTCTAGTGCCTTTTTTAGGTGGTGTTCTAAAGACCAAATTAACACCGTAATAGCTATAAATAAATGCAATCTGAGGGTCATGCTGCTCAATGGTATAAGTCTAAATCTCAAAATGCACTTGCTCGAAGCACTCCTCAAAATGGAGAGCATCGACATTTGTGCTGTAATGATGACCTGGTTTAAAGCATCAAAAAGGTATCCTGCACTACCAGGCTATAACTCATTCCACACCTTTCAGCCTCAGAACATGGACCAAAGCTCCAAAAGCAGTGGTGGTGTCTCCGTATTCATAAAGGATATGCACACCTCCAAACTAGTAGCCCAGCATAATGCATCTGAGATACCTCAGGTACAACTAACATTGGGTAAGACGGCGATTCAGGCCATAGCTTGCTATAGGTCCCCAACCATGTCCCAAGACTCTCACTCCATGTTCATACGCACCCTGGAAACTATTATGGTCCAACCCAATACTTTCATACTAGGTGACTTCAACTACACCTCCATCAACTGGGAAAACTACTCATGCACCAATAAACTGGCCCAAAACTTCCTGGAATTCATCAGTTCCAGTGCCCTGGACCAGCTCATTCTTACTCCCACTAGAGGAAGCAACATCTTTGACCTGGTAATTACTAACATGGGCAAGCATTGTTCTACATCAATAGTCAATTCCTCCCTGGTTAGATCAGACCACAAACTAATCACTATGGAAATCCACATCTCACCCACACCCTCCGCAAAGGTAATCACCATGAAAAATTTCTCCAAAGCTAACTTTGGGCTCCTAAAAACAAAGGTGGCTAACTTCACGGCACCCATGTCAATGGAAAATAGATGCTTGACTGCCGAATCATACACCAATGCACTGTATGAACACGTACATAAATGCATGGAACTACCCATACCCAGCAGAACCAAGATGCTCTCCTCAAAAAAAAGGAAGCCAGTCTGGTGGTCCCCTGCCATTAATAAATTCTACAACAGAAGGAAGAAACTGGTGCAAAAAAAGGTGAAGTCCCAAGACTGTAAAAACTCCCTTATTACCCTCAACAAATAGTTGAGATCCCTTATCAAAACCTCTAAAGTCAGCTATGAAGGCAGAATTGTGGCAGACACTAAAAACAACCACAAAGCCTTCTATAGTTATATCAAGAATCTCCATGGCAATACCCAAGTTTGCTCTGAGTTACTGCACAATGGCACCTCTTATACTGAGCCAACAGATATTGCCAACATACTCGCTGACAGATTCAGTGTCAACTTTACCCCTCTCTCCCTCCCCTAAAGGACCAATCACAATATCGGAGGAATGCTAGGCACCCAGCATTACTGCAGCACAGGATAAAGCTGCATTGTTCAAGGCCAAGAATACAGCTTCCATGAGACCTGGCAATATCCCTGAATGTGTTCTACATGAACAACAAAGTGAACTGGTACCACATCTGTGTGCCCTGTTCAATCACAGCCTCACCTCAGGCATTGTCCCTACTGAATGACACACTGCTACAGTCATCCCTCTCCATAAATGGGGAGCGACTACAGACCCTGGAAATTATCATTTCATTAGCCTGATGAGTCTGATATGTAAAGCTATGGAGCTCAACATTATGGACCTAATTAAAAAGGATACAGGGAAGCTCCAAACTCTAGATCCCACGCTGTTTGGTTTTGTGAAAGTTAGATCATGCCCGCTCAACCTGGTTGACTTCTTTGAGTCAGTCACCAGAGCTGTGGATAAGGGCAAGGCAGTTCATACAGCCTACCTCAGTCTGTCCAAGGACTTTGATATCATTCCCCACTCAAGAATTATTGATAAACTCAACAAACTAGGCATCAATCCCTATATCACTAGGTAGGTTGCAAATTGTCTCCCACAGGGATCGGTCCTGGGTCCTCTCATGTTTGGAATCTACTTCTCAGAAGTCTAGACCAACACAAAGGGACTCTGGCTGACCAAGTTCGCAGACGACTGCAAGCTGGGAGCCATTATTAACTCCCCAAGTGATGTAGACATCCTACAGAAAGGCCTCACTGAGACCAATGACTGGTGTTGAAACCATGGGCTTAAGCTTAATGCCAAAAAATGCATCGTCATCCCCTTTGGGAAAAACTCAGTTCCCACTAATTTCCACATCAATGGGAGCCCACTGAACACTGAAGGTGTTATAAGAGATCTGGGGACACAGGCTGACAGCAACCTCTCCTTCGACCACCACATTGCCACTGTGGTCAGAAAGTCCTTCTATGTTGCACATCTCATTACCAAGGGTTTTGCATCCAGGAAGAAAGAGTTCGTCATCTCTCTCTACTCTTCTCTCATTAGGCCAGTCATCATGTATAATGCCCCATTTGGCATGTACCTCACTAGATACATGCAACAGCTGGAAAGGCCACAAAAGTATCTCACGAAGAGGATCCTAGGCCTTAAACACATGCCCTACATGTACAGACTCAAAAAAACTCCAGCTATTCTCTGCCTCATATTGTCTACTAAAAGGCGATATTGGCTTGACTTACAAAGCCATGTCTGACCCAGCTCTGTTGAAATGCTACATCTAAAGAAATCCCAATCCCCCCACACCACACACTCCAGAGATCTCAATCTCATTACCACAATCAATAGAACATGCTGGAGGGACAGGTTCATAACCCAGAGACTGCCCATGCTCTGGAATAGACTTCCCATACATGTCAAGCATAGCACCTCACTGGCCCTCTTCAAGAGAAATCTTGATGAGTGGATGGGAAATAGAAAGTTCACCCCAGGGATCACTCAAGTGGCTCTACTTAGAGGCACTGCGAGCTAACATCAGGCGACATGATGCCAGGGCACTTCTATGGGATAGGGTTGTAAAGGCTCCAGGGCCATTATCCTAGTACACACCTATGAACCTATGAAACATGGCTGTGTCTTGTAAAAGTTTTCTGTAAGTCATTTGAAAGTAAATACAATGTTTTCCTCATTATTCTTTTTCTTTATATAAACACAAATACCAAGCAGCAAAAACTGAAGACTAGAGACCTATGGATAGTTTCATCACACTTTCTGTCGTTCTTTATTGTATCACGAAATGTCAAAGCTCACTCTTCATCTTTTTAAAAGAAACAAGTAGTACTTACATAGGATCAGGTAATAAGTTCAAAGGTTAAAGGTGTGTGCTAGGCTAACAATCCCTAGGGCCTTTTTAAGCCTAACTGTGCATCCCAAATCTCTGACAAGTTCTGGTACCCTAGATAAGTGTCAGCAGCGGCTTTGCAGATGAAACATTTACAAACAGGGGCCTGGGAAATGAACCATTTATAGGCTGCCTGTGTCCATTACAGATATAGGTGCCAAACCTGGGATGAATTTACTGTTCCCCATCCAATGGTCCAAGTTACACTTGAATTGGGTTAGGGAGGAACTCTGCTTCACATGGATGGGTAGGTAAGAATGATCAAAGCCCATAACTTTGAAAGTTCAAACCCACATGTCATTCCTGCACGAAAAATAAAGAGAAGCTTTTCCAGAACAGCAGTAAAATGATGACTACAAGGAAGATAGATTTTTTTTTTCTTCCTTGAAACAAGTATGCTTTATTTTTTCACTATACAGTAACAAGCAGAATTAGTAACGGAAAGGAAAACCACATCGTACATTTCATCACTTTGGGATTCAATGTAGCAACTTTAATTTCAAATGCCTTTCTATATCCTTTCTTGGAGTACATAGTAAGACAGTCAAATGCAGTTTCAGGAGGATGTATCATTATATTCATGTAGTGGCTTACATTTTACTCTTAGCACTATGGAAATCCCCTGGCACCAAATTGCCCCCTCAGCTTGCAAACTATCTGATCGTCTGTAGCTCAATTTACACCACAAGTGCTTCAAGTGATTATAGGAAGCCAAGCTAATTGTTAATCAAAGTCAGAGTGCTTAAAAGTTGGGTACAACCTGTTAGATTGCTGGGCTGGAGTTTGATCACTGCATCTCCATTTACCTGCTAATCACTAGTCTAGACATACTTTATTTTTATTATACTAAGGATATGTTTTGTTAGATGACTGCTTTGTATATTTCCAATATTGTATACCAGCTGTTTGAATTCATGTGTAGTACTGAAAATGGATACAACCATACACACACACACACACACACACACACACACACACACACACACACACACACACACAAACGCGCGCCAGTATTTATCACAGTGTCTTCTACAGGAGCAGCTGTATTTGATATTTCAGGCACTCTTAAATTTGTTTAGTTTTCCCAAAAAATAAACTTTCTGCATTTTTCTTCTTTTTTTGATCCTGCAGAGGCCCATATTGCACAAAACCACATTACTGCTACATGAACATTTGATCTTTCTTTGCTCATTATAGACCAACAAATAAATGTTATTAATTTTAAAGCCATTGACATCCTTTTGATATTTTCTGTTTCTGTAATATATTGTTTTCATGTTCTTACTGAACATTCATCATATCCTGTATTATTTCTGAAAACATATCCCAAGTTAACAAAGTTTGAAGGTGTTCCAATTATTTAATATCATTGCTTACCTTTTCTCATTTTTGAAAAGGGTTTGAGGGTAAGATGTCAAACCTCAGTAGTTGCAGTTGGGGTATGATTCTGAAGTCAATATAGTTGTGCAATGTTTTATTATTGTAATGCAGATTAAACTCCATATTAGGCCTTTCCTGCAAACTGTCAATCAATTCATTGCTGGCAGGTGCTGTGAAGAAAATTTGGTTTTGTTCTGCAGCACATATACCTAAAAGCTGAGCTTCAAACAAATTAAGATTGGGTTTGCTGAAAACTACCACCATCATCACTTTATTTATTCATTTATTTATTTATTTGTTTATTTATTTATTTATTTATTTATTTATTCATTTATTTATTTATTCTTTATTTCAACATTAGAAGTTGTAGTACCAGTTTAACACATAAAATGATGTTCAAATTGTTATAGATTTTGTACTACAGCTTTTAAAGAAACAATTAATAAAGAAACCCACTAAAATAATGTTATTCTAACACAGTACCTACTAAGTGGGTTTACCACAGGTGCTCAGGTGCTAAAAGCTTACAACACATCTGCTTACTTATATGTGCTTGAAAAAGCAAGTCCCTGAGCTGTCTACAGCCTGGTCTCTTCTTTGTATGTATCACTTCCCACCCTTGACCATGTAAAACAAAAGAGCTCTACCAGAACTTAAATACTAATCTTAAAATGTCCATCCACTTCCCAAATCAACTCTTTGCTCCTTTACCCTAAACTTCCACTTCCCATCCCGAGCCCTAAATTCACTTATAGCTCTCTAAGTGAAAAACTTCAACTCGCTCCTAAACCTAAATTCCCTGATTGATCCCTACTCCTAAATCGCCCTTCCTGCTCCCTTACCATGAAACCCCTCTCCCACTCTGTAACCCTAAAATCCTCATCCCACTCCCTCCCCACAGTTGCTTGCCCCACTCATATTGGAGTTTGAACATGAGCAGCAGTTTGCATAAGCTACAATGTAAGTCCCTTTGAGACAGCATTTTTTTAAAAACATGGGACATCGGTGCCTGTGGTGAAATCCTTATTAAGCACCTAACACTTTGGTAGTTCATCTTCTGGGAGGTAATATAAAACATACACAAACCTTCACATGTATGGAAAAGGTGCACGGTTCAAAATTAAGCAGTCCAGCATCCAATAAACCAGCACACAAAAAGTCAGCTTCTTCCTCGATAGTGTGTTTAATTCAAACAACCATAGAAGACAGAAACAGGGGAAAAATTCATCAAACCACTTTCGGCCAATTGGCCTTCATCAGTGTAGTGAAACAGTCATTTCTCCTACAGTATAAATACATATAAATACACAACGAAGCTATCCCACTGGTTGTGACTCAAAAATCCTCATTAAGTCCAGGTGAAAAAAGGGCCCCTAACCTAATAATGCACCTTTTTTCTTTATTATTCAAAATATGATGCCAGCCTGGCTTGTCTTCTCTATCAAACACAATCCTATCAATAATTACAAAATTAAATGTGGCAGAAGGATGCCTAATAGTATGTTTAAATAATGCATTTGATAAGCATGCACATCTGATGTCACTGAGATGTTCAGAAATACTTAATTTAAAGGGTCAGGAAGTTTGTTCATCATAAAAAGCATGACATGTACACATCTCCAGATAGATGATCCAATCTGACTATTTGAATTAAGTACAGTATTGAGGAAGAAGCAGACTTTTTGTGTGCTGGTTTATTGGATTTAGGTAATTTAAAACAGCTATAATTAATCAGAATATGTATCTGTTTAAAAATTTCCACTGTTCAGAATTATATTCATTATATCCTCAGGATTTCAACTACTTCAGACTGATTCAAGTGTCATCCAGTGCAATCTTTTGAAAGCTGATCAATAACTGAAAAATGAACAATATTCCTATTACATGTAGAAATGTAACTACTGAAGCTACTTATGCAGTTTAATGTGGCTTACAAAAAATTCCACCATATTACAAAAGATAATAGACAAGCCATGCCAGTTAGTCTCCTACTGTCTAGATTGGAATGCTCCTTCCCTGTGATTGCCTTATATTCTTCACAAAATATGGATATCCTCTAAAGGCCACAAAATAAGACATTATGATTTATTCATTTTAATCCCTACAATGAGTGGCATTGGCTTACAATAACCACATGTAACTGGCTCCCAGATGAAGACAGAGCTTCTTTTCTACTGAATACATTAACTTCTGAAATACTCAGTAATCACTACTGATCTGCTCTTAAACAATTCCTTCACTATAGGAACTCAGTCTGCCACTCAGCAATGCAGAAGATGGCTTCTTTGTTAGACTACCTTGCATACCAGCAGCTGGAAAGTCATTTTCAAAGAAAGCCCTTGAAAACTGAAACAAAATACCATTGGATATTAGGTCCATTATCACCCTGAAAGATTTTAGAAAATCTTTAAAGAAACATTCTAATGAAATCTCTAAATGTCACTGGATTTAAGTTCATGTTTAAATAAGCAAATAAAGTCCCCTTCTAGATATAGCTATCAAGCTTGTACCTCAGACTTATTAGATGCACTATTTACCTCTATCTGTTATTAACTTTGTACATATTAGTCTAATTAGTAACACCTATGCTTAGTGTATGCAAAGTGTACACCATTTTACGTGTATGCCATTCTGATATATATATATATATATATATATATATATATATATATATATATATATATATATATATATATATATATAGGTTCCCTCCTTAGGATCTAGTGCATGTATGGTTGACAGCTGTTTAGGAACTATTGCTGATTGACTAAGCAGCTGGTTGATAGATGTCTGCGACCGAATAATTCCTAGGGTTGGGGAATATGCCTTTACCCAATGTTTTTGTAATCATGGAGTTAGTGTATATAATTAGCAGGGTTTTTTTCTTTGGTTTTTCTATGTTAAATTGTGCATACAGTGAGGCTGTTTCTCAGAGTAAGTGATGTAATGTGTTGATGTGTGAATTTTTGATGTTATAGCATTGACATTTTGCGTGTCTCTGTTGGGTGTATTCGATGTATAGTAATAGAGACACACACATAGTTGAATACAACATCCAATTGCTTTTACTTTACATTATGTCACATGACTATTGCCTGCAATTTTTTTAGAAATTGCTAGGTCCAGATACTGTTTTATTGTCTTGTGGCCTGGGTCATGTCTAGAAAGGGTCTTTGGACAAGTGTACCTACTTGGTTAACAAATGTATAAATAAATAAATATTTTTGCATACCCTTTAATATGCTCAGGATGGAATAGTGATATCTCTCTAGTAGTAACAAGATCTTCCTTGTTTTTGTGATATTGCTACCAGCTAGACTATACCAGCATATCAAAATATAATTACTCTTTACCTTAAAAGAAGTGAACGGTTAAGTATTTCTATGATAGCAATAGCTCTAACTCATTGAACGGAAAAAGCCCAGTGAGTGTTAGTGCACTATTTCAATGCACATACATTTAAGTTAATTAAGAATTACTAGCCACAATCATTTGAAATGAAACACAGACACTTTCAACTGGAAATAAATAATATTAAGTATTGCACTCACCAAAAATCTAATATACTATCAGTTTTATGCTAGTATAAAGGAAATACAAAATAAATGTGTTGAAACAGGCAAATGGCATAATGAAGCAATCTAACTAGCAACTTATATGGACCTGTTTCTACCATTAGTTGAAGAGATATGTTTAATTTCTATGTACTTCTGATTGAAATGTCCACAAATGTTGTATAATTCACAAACAAATGAAATCCAATTTGAGCTCAGTCCAGAAATCTAATCTACTTACACAGTGCAGGAGCCAGGCAAGAACTCACTGAGTTGCGAATTCCAGTGCAGTCTTTTCTGTTTGAATTCAAAAGCAGGTGAATATTTTTTTTTTTTTGTTCTCAGGGTCTTTTATATATGCAGAGTGGGGAGGCTGAGACCAGTAAACTAGAGTCCATATAAGATAATATCTTAGGCACTACACATTTTTGCATATTTCAGTAATATATTTAGTTTCAGTTTTAACAGTTTTGCTGCCTTTCCACAGAAAGCAAATTTACAAAGTTACAGTTTTATACTATACGTTTTACCTGTTGAAATAGTTAGAACCAGAGGATTTATGAAACAATTAATTATATTTGCTTTAGATTAACAATACTTCTCTACAGTTACTTACATACCAACTGTTTCTTCACTGCCCTTACTTCATTACTAGCAACATTTGCCCTGTCCTGAGATGGTCAATGACATTGATCTCCTTTGCCTATGCAACTTCCCCAGCAAACCTAAGAGAAAAAATGATACATCTCTCACAACTGGTTACTTGTTGAAAGTGTGAGGACTATAATTGCAGCTCAGAACTGCAGCTCTACAGGCATGGAGGAAATGAATGTATTCCATGTCCAAGGCTGATATATATCAAACCATCCCCTTTTCTTTGAGTTACAGTGGTCTTAGGGGTAACATACATAAGTAGAATTGGTGAAACATCTCCTGCAAAAATCCTTCAAAACTGTTATAGTGAATTTCACAATTCACTGATTTTTATGGAAATCAATATTTATTTCTGAAAGTATCAGGAGTGACACTAGTAGGATTCCCCCTTCTGACAGGAAGGACTTTCAACTATGAATCCTGGCTTAGGCCTTAGCTCTCTGTCATTTATTTGCCTCAAGTTCTATTTTCTTAGCAATAATTTATTAAGGTGAGTTAAATGAGTCATCTGGACCATATTTAATTATGACCTACACCACAGGCCTCATAGAAAGTTGCTATATGTAACAGTAAATAAGTATGTGTAAGGTACTGACAGTAGTAAAACACAGGTCATAATAAGCATCAGGTAACACAAAGACGACCAAAAGAAGACATTATGCTGCTCTCCATTTCACACATTATACCAGTTATATTTTTCTTTTCTTGTCACTCCATCAGAATCTGTTGACTGTCCTAATGTAATAGCAGTCTAGGCATCCTAGCTACAATAATTTACTAAGATTATACATGAGTCACCAAAGAGGTAGCTTATCATTTAGTCTATGCATCCATTTCTGCCAGACAAAGATAATGAAAATAGAGCATCTTTAATCAAGAGGGCCACTAATCATGCCTTTCAAATAGGTGATGCTCACAGCATGCCTGAGGACATTGTCAAGTTTGTTCAGGCAATCAGAGGTAACTTAGAAATGGTGTCATGCGTGACCAATAGTGGCAAGTAGCTAAAAGGGTACACAGAGCAATAGAAACCCTGACTGAAGTACTGCCACAGCTCTAGAGGGTCGGAAATGACATCATGGCTCATGCGGACTGTACCTATAAAGTATTAGAAAGGACTGCAGCATGATTTATATGACAGATAGCACACATGCAATAGCTTCCTTGATGTAGATAACAGTGGATATGAAGCTGATTCCAGCATTAATGGAACTTTTATAAATCAAGTATACAGTTACTCATTTTGAAGGACTGTGCAACTTACTTATTCATTGTTTGGCAGTTATTTACATTTTTATCATACTGTTTTTCTTTGGTGTGCGTGTGTGTGTGTGTGTGTGTGTGTGTGTGTGTGTGTGTGTGTGTGTGTGTGTGTGTGTGACAGACAGAAAGGTCACTGAGGAAAAGTCAGTGACCCAGACAATCCAGGATATACTAACAATTCAGACACTTGAAGGAGACTACATAAGAGCATGGGAGTAAGCAACCAATGCCATCTCACCTATCCCATTGAGAAGAAGGTGATGTAGTCCACTGCACTGCTATTACCTGCTGCAGGACAGATGCACAATGTATGGGCCAAGGACTTCTGCTTCCCTCTACCAAAGGTGCCTTTGTGCAATAATCCAGATCATGCCTGATAAAGCACACACAACACACACACACACACACACACACACACACACACACACACACACACACACACACACACACACGAAGGAATAGTATGCAATCATTTTAGTGAGTGAATGTCAGCTAACAGGGTTGCAGTTAGATGCATAGTAAAATCAAGACCAGCAGCAAATGACGGCTCTCCAGTGCCTGATCTCTGAACCACTACTGCATGGGTAAAAGTGTTGATTGCTGAAAGGAATTCTCTGTAGAGAAAGGAACAGAAAGGCACCTTCTTCTATTTGGCTTAAGGGTTAAGGTATTCGTCTTATAAACACAAGGTACAGGGATTGATTCTGACATCAGGATATTGGCTAGGCTTAAAATGGCCCATTACAGCATTTAACCTAGTATTCATCTAATTAGGCTTATAAGAACCTCAGGGCCAGTAGTCCAGTAACTTTTTATGATCATGTGAACCCTCTCCAGGGAGCTATGAGATGTTCATATCTAGTAAGACAGAGAGAATAAATGGGTTAATAGAGTGCAAGGAAATGTTTTATGGTCAGGAATGGGTCACAATGGCCAAAAAATAAAATAAGAAATGTTGTTGAGAAAACTGTTTACAAGCAGCTTCATTTATTCTAAAGATCTTATGATATTTTGGAAAACCTTTCAATCAAGTCTCAGGATTCTACACAATACAGACATTGCCCTCATTGTGACATTTAATAACCTCCTAATTGTGAGGCTTGACAAGGTTATTCTAGCTTGGTCCTTTATGATTGCTCAGTTGAACATCATTGCACATACCATGGTATAAATATGGAGAATATGCATGTCGATTGTGGAGTTTTTCCTATAATCGTCAATTGGTCTGTCACGTATCTATTGGGCTACTCACACAGGCTGATCTTGGTAATTTTTTTCTACTGAAAATTACCCTCTGTAGTACAGTTTCGGGAAGAGTCTGCACAGGGACATTGTTGTTATATTTATGTATATGTGTTACAAAACCATGCCACTCAAAAATGTGGTCTGATGTACCACAGTTACACCTCTCCTCTCTGAAGCAACTGACAACTCTGTCTGATTCATTTAAATTGTCTAGTGTTCATCATGACACGGGTGCAGTAAAGTCAATTGAATCTCAGTCCAAGCAAGAGTTTTTCTTTCTTATTTATTTATTTATTTATTTATTTATTTATTTATTTATTTATTTATTTTTGCTGTCTGCCCCCACTTTTTGTCAGCCATTAGCCCAATCTTGGCCAATTGACTCATCCCTATTACCAGGGTGAGGCTCAGCCAGGATGGGTCATCATTTAGACAGCCTTTAGGAGTGATTCAAAGTTTTTCTCTCTTAGCTCCACATCCCCATGCATGCTTAGCTTGTGAAGTTGTCCTTCATTTCCATAAAGGATGTTGCAGTAAGCAGCCTCACACACTCCCCTCAAAAATGAGAAGTGGTTTCTGTGGTCATCACTTGAGAAATTGCACTACTCGCATGCTTTCTAGTCACCCCTACCATCCCCATGCTCCAAGAAAGGTGAGTTGGGCATACTCTTTCATTCTTCTCCCTCCCTGCCTGGATACTCCACTGCTGGGACTCCTTATTGAACCTTGGCCACATCAGTCACTGCATGGTTTCCTTGCCTCTGCATCACATGAGCAGTTAGTCTAATCAATAGTTAATCATTAGCTTGAGATTAGACACATATGGGCAATACAATGTGAAAAATACTGACTAAAAGAAACTTTGTGTGCCTTAAGGCTATCAATTTATTGTGCAGCATAAGGTACATGCACTGTGCTGCATCTGATGCAGTCTGCTTATAGAAGAAGCAGTGTGAATAAGCAATGTGGTCTGCTTGATAAGGATACAGAGTAAAATAATGAGTGATGAGTAATTATTCCCCGTTCCTAAGTGTATCACACCCTGCATGCATCAGTACATCCACTGTCACCTGAATAGCTACAGAGGAGATTAACAGTGGCATAAACATGGACCCGCATACATAAATATAAAGATACACACAAATATAAATATATATACACACACACACACACACACACACACACACACACACACACACACACACACACACACACACACACACACACACACACACGCGCACGCGCACACGCGTGTGCACACACAAACACAGCTGTCAGTCACTCCGCTTTTTTATATCCTTGTATTTTGGAGCATTACAAAATTAAAACTGCATAAAACATAATACTGTAACACAAAGAGCAAATGACAAGCACATTGTCAATTAATCATTTAAGTTTGAAAAATCCAGATAAAATAAGTAAGTCTTAAGACTTTTTAAAGCAGACTTTAAGGTACAAAGTTAAGTGTATTTTGACATTAGTGGGTCCTTGTATGAAAAATATGAAGACCTGACAACTCCATCCATATCCTGGGAGCCACTAGCAGGCCCTGGGAAGTTCAGGGGTGACAATGATTCAGCAATTAGGGAACCAACAGCTCTTTCAGATAGGTGGTATCCAAGGGTAGCCAGGCATAGGTGGTATACAAGGAAAGCCAGGCATAGGTGGTATCCTAGGGTAGCCAGGCATAGGTGGTATCCAAGGGTAGCCAGGCATAGGTGGTATCCAAGGGTAGCCAGGCATAGGTGGTATCCAAGGGTAGCCAGGCATAGGTGGTATCCAAGGGTTGCCAGGCATAGATGGTATCCAAGGGTTGCCAGGCATAGATGGTATCCAAGGGTTGCCAGACATAGGTGGTATCCAAGGGTAGCCAGGCATAGGTGTACCAGGCATAGGTGGTATCCAAGGGTAGCCAGGCATAGGTGGTATCCAAGGGTAGCCAGGCATAGGTGGTATCCAAGGGTAGCCAGGCATAGGTGGTATCCAAGGGTAGCCAGGCATAAGTGGTATCCAAGGATAGCCAGGCATACGTGGTATCCAAGGGTAGCCAGGCATAGATGGTATCCAAGGGTAGCCAGGCATAAGTAGTATCCAAGGGTAGCCAGGCATACTCCTTGTACTGTACTAAGTACATTTTTTCTGACTTTCTGACCATCACATCAATATGTCTTTTCTTCAGGTCATATTATGTCTACAACTGTCTAAAAGAATGCCTCCAAAAAAACAGGTGAAATATTGCTAATCTAAAACAATATCTTTAATAGTTTTAGGGGAAATAGGTGAAAATGTTACTTAATTTATTAAGTGTTTGGGGTACAGCATTTTGAGAGATGTGTCCATTTTTAATTGATAGGTGTCCAAGGAATGTAGCACTAAGACCCTGTGACTATAAAATGGAAATTGCTTGCTACACCCCTGCTCTGTAATAACAGTTTCTATATAGCAATCCAGTGTTATAGTCTTTGCACTGCCCCCACACCCTCCTCCATTTTCTAGCAGCTGCCTATGCATGACTGAGTCAAAAGCCTTGGAGAAGTCCAGGTAACAGTATATCAGTACTCCCTGTTCCATTTTTGCTGAATTCAGGTCATAAAGCTTGAGAAAGTTTGACTGACAATCTTTCTGGCCATCAGTCCAGGCTGTCAGTTATCTGGTAATTGTTGCCCTTTAGAGAGCAGCTAGCTTTCACTTAGGTTTCTCTTCCTTTCTTTCTTCCACCAGTTCCCTTAATTTCTTTTTGCCCCCCCCCCCCACCTTGTACGACTCCTCTGACATATATTTCTGTGGGCACTTAGAGGCAGACTGCATGTTCCCTTTACTTTATTTTCCATTTGGGCAGCCATCTTCTTTCTTTCTATCCCTGAGTTTATTCACTGTCCTCCCCACTTGGCCCTTCTTCTCTCCCATTCTGATGTATACCCAAAATAACTATTGTTCTCCATCTTGATCCATTTTGACAGCACCATTTCAAACTGTTCCTTTGCTGCTCTTACCTTCTTTCTTGATCTTAGCTTGCCTCCTTCTACTGGACCTAAGTCACTTCCCCACACCTTACTTTCTAACTCTTATGTGTCCTGTCTTTTGCACTAATCATTAATATCACATTTAGCACTGTTACTCTCATCTTCCAGCATTTTTACAACTGCCTCAAATCCTTATCCACAGCAATAAGTACCCCATC
The DNA here is from genome assembly GCF_019279795.1 of Protopterus annectens. Classification (NCBI taxonomy): domain Eukaryota; kingdom Metazoa; phylum Chordata; order Ceratodontiformes; family Protopteridae; genus Protopterus; species Protopterus annectens. The sequence goes on along the minus strand of NC_056737.1, from coordinate 1,697,774,362 downwards.
TATGAGACATTTTCATAGGTTATTTACTTCCTCAGTTTGCCAGTAGAGTTCTTATAGGTTCATAGGTTCATAGGTTCATACTAGGCTACCTGCCCTAGGGCATTTATAAGCCTAGCCAGAGTGTGTTTGGCTTTTGCCACCCATTTTAAATTAATTTTGCTATGCCCTTTTTCGAGGTTAGTATACTGTGCCTCTGTCTAACAGTGACACAGAAGTGATACCCGGGGTAAACGTACGATCTCCCATCCACTCATCATGATTCCTCTTGAAGAGAGTCAATGAGGGACTCTGCTTAACCTGGACTGGGATTTTATGCCAGAGTGAAGGGAGCCTCTGGGTTATGAATCTGTCCCTCCAGCATGTCCTATTTATTTCAGTGCTGAGGTTCAAGTCTCTCGAGCGCATAGCTCGATGGGATTTGGATTTTCTGAGGTGCAGCATGTCCATTAATTCCGGGTTGGACATGGCTTTATACGTCAGGCACAGATCGCCTCTGAGCAGGCGGTATGTCACTGAGTAGAGCTGGAGTTTCTTTAACCGGGCAGCATATGGCATCTGTTTGAGCCCTTTGATCCTCTTGGTGAGGTACTTTTAGGGTCTTTCCAGTTGCTGCAGGTGTCTGGTAAGGTACATCCCAAAAGGGGCATTGTACTCAATTATGGGCCTGATGAGGAATGAGTAAAGAGGCACGATGACCTCCCCTGATCTATATGTGAATCCCTTCATGATTAGGTGGGCTATATAAAATGTTTTTCTAACCACTTTGGCCACGTGGTTGTCAAATGAGAGATCGCTATCTACTTGGGTCCCCAGGTCCCTAATTACCTCTTCTGTACTTAATGGATTACCACCTATGTGGTAATTTGTGGGCACTTTGTTTTGCCAAAGGGGATGACTATACACTTTTTGGCATTTAGCTTGAGGCCATGGCTCTGACACCAGTTGTCTGTTTCTATGAGGCCCTTTTGGAGGATGCTTGTGGCGGCTGGAGAGTCGATTATGGCACCCAGTTTACAGTCATCTGCGAACTTGGTCAGCCACAGTCCTTCCGTGTTGGCCTGTAGCTCTGAGAAATATATACCGAACAAGAGAGGTCCCAGGACTGAGCCTTGTGGGATGCCACTTGTAACTGGTTTGGAGTCTGACATGGCTCCAGCAATTCTAACCATGTGGGTTCTGTCCTTGAGCCAGTTTGAAACCCATCTAGTGACATAGGGTTTATATTTAAGCTGGTGAGCTTATCTATAATGCCCGAGTGGGGTATTGTATCGAAGGCTTTTGCGAGGTCCAGGTAGGCGGTGTGGACCACCTTCCCCTCGTCAATGGCCTTGGTGATGGTTTCAAAGAAATTGACCAGGTTTAAGAGGCAGGATCTGCCCTTAACAAAGCCGAACTGGGTAGGATCCAGTGTCTGTAGGTCCCCAATATCTTTATTTATGAGGTCCATGATGATCCTTTCCATAGCTTTGCAGACCAAGCTAGTCAGGCTTATGGGGCGATAGTTTCCAGGATGAATTGAGGCACCACCTTTGTGGAGATGGACCACTGTTGCTGTACGCCACTCTTTGGGTACATATCCTGTAGTAAGGCTGAGATTGAACAGTAGTTTTATGTTTGGGTTTAGCTCTTCTTGGAGTTTATGTAGGATGCAGCCCGGGACACCTTCTGGTCCTATTGATTCTGTGTTTTTTGCTTTGGAGAGGGCAGCTCTTACCTGAGCATCTGAGATGTCAGGGGGTCAGCACTCTGCTGGGATAGATATTTGCCCTTTTTGTGGGGAGGTGGGGAGAAGTTTGCGCTGAACCTGTCAGCTAGGATGTTGGCAATGTCTGTGGGTTCGGTGTATTTTTTGTCATTTTGGACTAATTCTGAGCATATCTGGGAATTCCCACCAAGGTTCCTAACATAACTAAAGAAAGCCTTGTGATTATCCTTAGTGTCCTGTGCAATTTTTCTCTCGAACCTGGCCTTAGACGATTTTATGAGTGCCCGTAGTTTTCTGCTAATACTGATCAGAGATGAATTCCCTTTTTGGGATTTTGCTCTATCATGTAGTAGCTTCCTCCTTCTATTGTATAGTTTGTTTATGGCTGGGGTCCACCAGACAGGACGTCTGCCTTTGGAGGATTGGGTCTTGGTTTTATTTGGGATTGCATGATCCATGCATTCCTGAAGGTGTTCATAGAATGCATTTATAAAGGATTCTGTGGTCTGGGCCATATTTTCCACAGGCCCGGGGGCTTTGAAGGATTCCACCTCGGTTTTGAGGAGTGTGAAATTTGCTTTAGAGAAGTTTTTCACTGTGGTTTTCTGGGCAGGGGGTAGGGTCGGGATGTGAATATCCAGAGAGATCAGTTTATGGTCTGATCTTACCAGTGAGGGATACACTTCTGGTCTGGAGCATAGAGTCTCCATGTTGGTGATGATCAGGTCCAGTATGTTTTCCCCTCTTGTGGGAGTCGTAACAAGTTGTTCCATAGCATTTGAGTTTATAAATTCTAGGAACCTTTGGGCTTGGGTGTTGGAGCTAGAGTAATGCTCCCAGTCTATGTTTGGGTAGTTGAAGTCGCCCAATATAATGGTGTTTGGAGAGAGCTTCATATTTTCCAGTGTTCTCAGGAAGGCCAAGTGGGGTTCCTGGGTTTGGGAGGGTGGTCTATAGCAGGCTATAAACTGGAAGGCAGTTTTATCCACTGTTATTTGCACAGGGATAGTCTCTGATGCTTCGTGCTGTGCCACCAACCTGGAGGTGTGGGTATCTTTGATGAATATTGATACTCCCCCTCCTTTTGTGGTTCGGTCCAAGTTTTGGGGCCGAAAACTATGGTATGAGGTATAACCTGGTAGTGCTGGCATGCTCTTGGGAGCCTTGAACCAGGTTTCTGTTACTGCACAGATATCGATGTTCTCCATGCTAAGTAGAGTTTCGAGTGCATGCATCTTGAGGTTTAGACTTCTGGCGTTGAGTAGCATTACTCTTAGTTTCTTATCCCTTGTGATACCTATGGAGGTGGGTTTGTCTTTTGAGCCTTGCCTACAAAAGGCACTATGGGGGTAGCAAGAGCCTTTGCCAATATCCGAAAGGTGCAAGCCGTCCCTAGCGAACTATCGTGGCTTGTCGAAACTGTCATCCCAGGCTGACAGGCATTGGATCCCCATTGAATGACACCAATACTTAAGCCAATTGTTGAAATTGATCATCTTGTCTTCATATTGTGGCATCATTCTTGGTGAGGGTAAGATGCTACTCAAGGTCAGGGTCATACCGGCCTGGGCTACATGCTCAGAGAGCTCCTCTATGTCTCTTTTCATGTAGTCCAGGGAGGCACGTCTCAGGTCATTCACACCAGCAAGGACAATGACTGAGTCATATTTGTACTTGCCTTGGAGTGACCTAAGTGCTTGTGTTATGTGGCGGATCCTAGCACCCGACAGGCAGCTCACCATGACCTTCTCCTTGTTCAGCCTGGTGAGCGGGACGTCAGTGTGCCTGACGATAGAGTCACCTATTACAATTGTATCAGGTGTGCTGTTTAGCCTTAAGGGCTGTGACTGTTCGGCACACTGGCTTTGTGAGCTATGTGTTGCACGTGTTTTGTTTTGGGGTAATGGTTGCTTGGGTGTCTGCTTTGGAGGTCTCTGCTGCTTAGGCAGATTGTTATTTAGAGCCTCCGAGTATGTTTTTGTGTGTTTATGTGTTTGGTTTGCTGTCCTGGTAGGTTTATGTGAGACTGGAATTGTAGTGAGTGTGGTTTCCTTCTCCTCCTGACTGGTTACGCCAGTACTGAGTTGAGAGAACTTAGCCTCCAGTTTGGCTATATGGTTGCATCTCTCACATGTTTTGGAATTTGCTGGGAGGAGGAGAGGGTTGTCTGTGTACATGAGGCAGTTGTAACATTGCCTCAAAATTCCCAGATTCACCAGCTGGACCGGAGAGGAGATTGACAACTGACCTTTGGACGTGCTAGAATAGTATTGGGAATTCCTTTATAATTGAAAAAAAGGGCCAATGTGGAACAAGGTGCTCAAGTGGAGTTTGTGAGGGTGTAGTGCTTTTAATTTTTTAGTGTTGACTTAGTGAGCAAGTGCCAGGTAACTTAAATGCAATGTGTTACAGGTAACTTAAATGCAAAAACGACAAACAGTATCTTCCTTCAAGTGAAACAAGGAAATAAGTACAGTAAGCAATGCAGATATCACTAGGGATCCACAGAAGCGCTGAAAAGCCGCGTTTTATGTGGAATTAGCATTTCAGGGAAATAACAAGCAAACAAATAACAAGCATACAAACAAAGCTAGATTCAGCAGGCCTGGATCTAGTCTATGCTACAGCAAACAAGGTGTACCAATTTCAGTAAGAAACATTTCAAATATGCAGGCACTATAAGCCTTTAACCAGAAATTCCCAGCTCAGAAGGGCAGAGTCCAGCCTCTCCTCCCACAAGAGTGCAGACCACGAACCTTCTTAATGTAAAATAACTGGCCTGAAGCCCAAGTACTTAAACCAGAATTAATACACTTTTAGAATAACAGACACGGAGCCCTCAATCAGCAGTTTCCAACTTAGAAGGATGTAAGCTACCTGTCCTGCCACCACAGTGCAGGCCACAAACCTTCCTAATGTAAAACAACTGGTCTGAAGCCCGAGTGCTTAATCCAAAAGACTTAGAATGATAGCTACACTTTAATCAAGTTACTACCAAGCAGTAATAAATACAATTGAATACTTTAAAGAATGCCTGGATTAGTGCTCAAGTTATACAAACAAAGCTAGATTCTAGCTAATCTTTGATATTCTTCCAGTCTCATCAAATCATTTCCACTAAAATCCCATGGCATCATCATCATGTGTCTTCTTACCCTTTCTCCTAATCTAAACCACAGAGCAGTGTGAGTATTTTTGGCTAGTGACTCCTTCACTAAGATATCACTGACTTTTTCATCTTGGTTAGGACCATGTCCACATGCCATTCTACTATTATTCTGCACTATTTGGTTGAATTCCTTATGTTTCAATAATTCAGGAAAATTGCACTATCCCATCCTGCTCCAAGGAGATATAGAGCCCCAGGTCTATATTATAACAATGAATGATCAAATGATCGAATGCTGTTATATCGATCCCTAAACGTCGAATCACCAAAACAGCGAACAGCCAGAACAGCGTTTTTTTTTCCCATGGAAAAAAATCGCTAGTCCCCAAAAAAAAAAAAACACTAAACACTAAATAAAGTGGGATACCCCCCTACTTAAATATACCAACTCTGACATCGCACTACAGTGGGGGAAACGGCACAACCCGGACAATGGCCCAGCGATTTTTTTTTCCTGGGGAAAAAATTGCTGTTACAGCCGTTCGCTGTTTTGCTGGTTCAATGATTAGGGGTCGATGTAACAGCATTCGATCATCTGATCGTTTGTTGTTCTAAAGTAGACCAGGAGCCCCCACCCCCAACATAACCTTCTTTGTTATATGCCATTCCATTACTCCAGTATCTAAACCTCTTATCTTGGTATGTCTGGGAAGTGCAATGTAGCCCTGATTCACCAGCACTCTGTCATTATCCTCTGTTCTGACACTGACTGGTCATATGTACTCTTCATGAAGTGTTGGTCTTCCTTTTCTCTAAAAATTGAATTTCATGTCATTAAATAGATCCCTCGTCCATCTCCATCATTCCCTTCTCTGTTACTCTGAACTGCCTATAACCAAACGCATCATGATCTTCATTCTGCTGCCCCTGGCCCACATTTCTCATGCCAACAAAGTCCACTTTCCCCACCATCATCACTGCCTGCAGCTTCTCATCTACCTGTGGTGGAGTCTTCTGTGTGAGTAAGCAAGATTGCAGAGGAGGCACTGATTGGAAGAGAAGTGGAGAAGGCTTGGCAGAAGCTGATGAAAATGATGTTCTGAAAGGATGTGATTTCCCTTTGGAATGAGGTGGTGAATTAAGAAGTAAATGTTTTCTGGAGTGATGAACTCGATGTATCATGATAGAAGAGGTGGAAGTTTTTGGTTGTGCTTGTGAAATATTAAGAGTTGTTGTTCATAGTCTTTCTTTTCCACTATTTAATATAACAGGCAGTGTTAGGGCTAGATGGTCTGCACCTAAATCATTTTATATAGTAGAATGGATGGCTAATGCTGGAAGTTGTAGTCCTTTGACAAACAGAATAAGGTGGCACTAAATCATCTGCAGACAATATTAAATCAGATAATGTAAGAAAAACCTTTGTTGTTAAAATGCATAGTTGTTAGACTTTCTAAATGGGACCTGTGGACAAAATACAAGACAGACTGTTAGCAGAAAGGCATGTTTGAAAGTAAAAGTATGGTTTGAAACTTAATGACATGTACATTCTCCTGAATATATTTCAAGTGAGGTTCAGGACAAAGATTGCTTTGCAGAGATTCTTGCTTTATTACAGCTCTCATATGCAGGAAGCCCTGTGGAAAGACTTTGAAATTCTCCCCTGATATGGCAGGTTACACAAGCAGTATCTGTTCTTTGTCATCTGGAATACTTTGTAGTCACTGATATTAAAGTTTGATTGCAGTTCTATATGATGTTCTGGAACAGCTCATGATGGGTTTTATATTGAATAGCTTGGTAAATGGTTATGAAAAGTGAATGTGACTAACATAAAAGCTTGGTATAGTAAAGCATTTACCTAGCAGTCTTGTTTTGCTTTCTGACAACTGAGTCATTTTTTTCGCTGGCCAGCCCAAGTCCTGGTTTTACTATGAAAACAGTGTATTGGTAAAAGTAAGTCTGCAGGGGTACAGTGTCTGTGGTGTTGAGAAGGACAAAAGAGGAATTACTGTGAAAAGATGTGGCATAGTTTATGCAAAAATGGAACTTGTTTTCCTAGATATGAATTAGAAGGAATATGATAAAGATCAGGAAAGGATAGAAAAGGTGGTTGCACCAAAAGAATGGAATCAAATGATAAACATGTTTCCGAGTCAAAGGACGATGCAGTTTCTATACTACAAGGTAAAGTACCAGGATTATTGAGAACACACAGGAGACAAATTACTTAAGTAAATAAAAGTCAGTGTCAGTGGTGAAACAGGTGACACACTTGTCTGTAGTGCAGAAGACTAGGAGTTCTATTCCCCATCAGGTGGATCGATTCCTGAAACTTTAGTGCAGCAAAAGGGGAGTACTGCACTCCTGACTGTTGTTCTTTGCATGAGACATTCAACTGAGGTCCATTATGCTTGAGTTGGTGATAGCTCAGGTGGATGTAAAAGATTCCATGTCACCTATAGAGAAGAGTAGTGGAAGTTACCTAATGCACTGGCCAAATTTCCCCTTAATAGTGAGAACTACTGCTTGATGGTCAGATCTAACCAAACAGGGTGCAATTCTATGTGCAGGGCATAATGGTGCTATGTTTGTAATGATCAGGTCCAGGACATACAATCCTCTTCTTGGGGGGGGGGGGGTGCACAAGCTGGTCTAGTGAGTTTGCATTAATGAAGTCTAGGAAGCACTGAGCAGAATTATCAGTAGTATGTTTAAGTATTCCTGTTAAAAGATGTATAATTAAAACCCCCAAATATAAGTGTTTGATTCAATAGTAATGAACTCCAGCTTATTTAGATATTTCATCTAGGCCTGTGAGTGACATGGGGAGTTCTATACTTGTCCAAGAAGTGGGAAGGGTCTTATTTGTCAAAGGAACTATTTTATCACAGTTTCTCCAAGTTTAATTAACACAGGCATTAACTGTTAGTATAGCTGGTTTACTGTAAAGAGGGATTGCAGTGAACTTTGTTAATGGAAATTAAGATGTTTTGAACTGTCTAGGGGCTTTCTTTCTGTTGACTGGTAACTGCTTGATCTCATTGATAGATCATGGAATTGTGGAGGAGGGTGTCCAGGTGAATTCACAGACAATTCTCATTTCTCAGTAGTTGTGTGACCTCAGAATTAATTTATACAACTGTTAGGAGTATGTTGGTACAGCCCTTACATCGGGAAGAAAAGGGTTGACTCGTAAATATCCTGAGGTACCTGCAAAATTGGCTTGTGTTTCTTCTTCTTCTTCTTTTTTTAACACTCCCATAATTAATACTAAGTATCCAATATCATAGTATGAGCTTGACATTGGTTGTTTTAACTGTTTCACCCAAAAGAATATTATTTTTATTCAGTTTCTTTGCTAGTTAGGCAGAACACAGGGCCTAATTCCCTCTTCTGTCAGTTGTGCCAGCACCTGTCTGTGACTGCACTTTCTGTTGACTGAACTTAATATGAATGTTTAAACCTGCAAAAAAAGTTTGATGGAGGTGACTGCTTCCAAGATGGTGTCACAGAGCAGCAAGGACTGAAGGACTTGAACTTATATCTTTCAGATTGTGGGTGCAATTGTTCAAAGTGAGATTTTCTGAAACTATCCTTCCTAATTGCTTAAACTGACTGTAGTGTAGTATGGTGTTCCATTGTATTTTTCTAGTAATTTGGACCCCAAATAACACAAAATGAATGAACTATTCATGCAATGTCTTTGCACATCTCTTGTGTATATTATTCAGCATGTGACAGACACATTCCTTAGACTTGTTCCTGTGAATGGGTTTTCCAGATGACCACAGTGTTTTTTTGCACTTGGTTTGTGTCTATTTGTCACAGGAAACTGGAGTTCCTAATGCAGACTGTATTGACTGAGTTGCTGTCTACATTCATTTTCCACTACTTAAGTCACCAATCAAGGTTTGTACAGTACCCGTAAGTTTGTGCTGTCAGACAAATGAACTTAATATACAGAGTCTGGAATCCTCACAGGCATTGCTATCTCCAGACGGTGTATTTTCTCAGAAAATGAGTTTTCTGATATATACTTAATAGACAGTCTTTAACTGGAGCCCTCGTGCACATTATTATCTGCAAGCTTACTGTGCCTTTGCAGAACGTCAGCTGAAATGAGCAATACTTTAGTCTCAGCATTTACTGGCACTGTGAGCCATACACTATCTACCATCTTAACTGAAACTGTGAACCATATACAACTTCCATTGTTTTAACCACACTTAATTTGCTGTTGCTGTTATAGCCAAATAACTATGAATATGTAAATATTTAAAGATATTTATACATATGTTCATTAAATATAAGGAGTGGTTCTCGCCCAGAAATTAAAGTTACTGGCCATTTGCGCAATCTCTTCCATCCCTCTTAACTTTCTGATTTGAAAGCCTGCATTTGCACTTGTTTCTGTCCTGTAACTCATCTAGTGCAGATACAGATTCTTAGTTTGAGCACTTAAATTTGCTTATTCGTGCTCAGCACTTGTTCAGAACTTGTAAGCACTAAATAAGCTACTAATTACTATAGCACTCAGTCTTCCTCATTACCTAGAGAAAAACAGTTTTTGTACTTACTTTTCTCACTTGCATAGAGAAAAACAACTCTTGTACTCACTTTCCTCACTTATCTAGAGGAAAATATTTTTTTATTCAGGCATGTCCAAGGGTCAGCTCCCAGTGTTCTCTCCTGTCTATCCGATGAATCTGGGCATCTTGAGGAAATGTAGAAATTGCCTCATGTACACAGACAACCCTCTCCTCCTACCACCCAACACTACAACCTGTGAGAGATGCACTTATCTAGCCAAACTGGAGGTAAAGTTCTCTCCAACCAAGACTGAACTTGACAGTCATGAGGACAAAGTAAACATTTGCACCACATCACACTCATCACATAGTCTCACTAAATCTACACCACCAAAATCCGCACATAGTAACACAAAAACATTCATGGAGGCTCTCAATAATCTGTCTAAGCAACAGAGACCTCCAAAGCAGAAACGCAAGCAACCTCCATCCCCAACACAACCCAAATGACGCATACCCCACAGACTCAGTGTGCCACTCAACCACAGCCAATAAGGCAAAACAACATACCCAACACACTAGTCATAGGTGACTCTATAGTCAGGCACACTGATGCCCCACTCACCAGGCTAAACAAGGAGAAGGTTACTGTCAGCTGCCTGTCAGGTTCCAGGATCTGCCACATAACCCATGCACTCAGGTCACTCCACAACAAGTACAAATATTGCTGCATCATTGTCCATGTTGGTGTGAATGACCTGAGATGTACCTCCCTGGACTACATGAAAAGAGACAAGGAAGAGCTCTCTGATCTTGTAGCCTAGGCAGGTATGACCCTAGCCCTGAGTAGCATTCTGCCATTGCCCAGAATGATACCGCAGTACAACAACAAAATGATTGACTTCAACAATTGGCTAAGCTTCTGGTGTCATTCTAAGGGGATCGAGCATCTGTCTGCTTGGGATGACATGGTTGACAGACCACGATGCTTTGCCACAGATGGCCTGCACCTGTCACCCCTGGGATTCCAGATACTGGCTAAGGCTCTTGCTGCCCCTATAGTGCCTTTTTTAGACAAGGTTCAAATGACAAATTCACCACCATAGCAGGAACAGGCAAGCAAAAACTGAGGGTAATGCTACTCAATGCTAGAAGTCTAAATCTCAAAATGCACTCACTCGAGGCACTCCTTAAAATGGAGAACATCGATATCTGTGCAGTGACTGAGATCTGCTACAAGACTCCAGAGAGCACCCCTGCACTACCAGGTTATAACTCATACCACACTTTTCGACCATGTAACCTGGACCGAAACACCAAACGTGGAGGTGTGTCCATATTCATTAAGGATATCCACACCTCCAGGCTAGTTGCTCAGCTTAATGCATCCGAGGTTATCCAAGTGCAACTAACTCTGGGCAAAACTGCAATCCAAATTGTAGCCTTCTACAGATCCCCCACCATGCCCAGGATTCACACTCCTCTTTTCTTGATGTACTGGAAAATATTAGGGTTCAACCAAACACCCTAATAATGGGCGACTTCAACTACCCCACCATTAACTGGGAAAACTACTTGTGTACCAACTCCTTAGCTCAGCGCTTTCTGAAATTCATAAACTCTAATGCCCTGGATTAACTTTACACACCCCCACCAGGGGCAACAATATCCTAGACCTAGTCATTACCAACATGAGTGACTGCTGTTCCTCACCTGAAGTCAACTCCTCATTGGTCCGATCCGACCATAAGCTAATCACCCATGATATCCACATCCCTCCCCCATCCCCCATTAAGGAAACCATGGTAAAATAATTTCTCCAAAGCCAACTTCATGCTTCTTAAGACAGAAGTGCTGAACTTCATGACACCCATGCAGATGGACAATACAGTTATGACTGCTGAATCCTACACAAATGCACTCTATAAGCACTTACATGAGTGCATGGATTGTGCTATCCCAAACATAACCAAGACGCTATCCTCCAAAAAAAGGAAGCCAATCTGGTGGTCCCCTGCCATAAACAAACTGTACAACAGAAGGAAGAAACTGATGCAAAAGAGAGCAAAATCCCATAAGTGGAGGAGCTCCTTGGTCAGCCTCAGTAAGAAGCTGAGATCCCTTATAAGATCCTCCAAAGCTAGCTACAAAAAACAAAATCACCACTAATTCTAAAGACAACCACTAAAACATTCTATAGCTTGATGGCAACACCCAGATCTGCTCTGAGTTACAGCACAATGGCACGGAAATTACAGAACCAACTGATATTGCCAACATCCTGGCAAATAGGTTCAGTGCTAAATTTACCCCCCCACCCCCTAAAGGGCCCATATCTATACAGGAAGAATGCAGAGTCCCTGTAATCACAACTATGCAGGTAAAAGCTGTACTCTCTAAAGCCAAAAACACAGCATCCATGGGACCGGACAACATCCCAGGCTGCGTTTTACAAGAACTTCAGAACAAACTGGCTCCCCACTTAAGCACCATGTTCAATAATAGCCTCGCATCAGGCTTTGTGCCCACTGAATGGTGCACAGCAACAGTTATCCCACTCCACAAAGGGGGAGCCACCACTGATCCTGGGAACCATCGACCTGTTAGCCTGATGAGCCTGGTCTGCAAGGCCATGGAACGTATCATCATGGAACTCATTAACAAAGACATTGGTAACCTCCAAACTCTGGATCCCACCCAGTTTGGGTTTGCAAAAAGCAGATCATGCCTCCTGAACCTGATCGACTTTTTTAAGGCAGTCACCAAAGCCGTAGATGAGGGTAAGGTTGTTCATACAGCCTATCTTGACCTCACCAAGGCTTTCGACTCCATCCCCTATTCTGGATTTATAGCTAAAGTCACTAAACTAGGTATAAATTCCTACGTCACAAGATGGGGTGCCAACTGGCTCACTGACAGAACCCACACTGCAAAAGTTGCAGACTCCAAATCTGACCTCAAAGCACTGACAAGTGGAGTACCACAGGGTTCCATCCTGGGACTTCTCCTGTTTGGTATCTACTTCTCTGAAGTACAGGGTAACACAGAAGGCCTCTGGCTAACAAAGTTTGCAGATGATTGCAAACTAGGAGCGATAGTCAAGTCCCCAAATGATGTGGACATCCTACAGAAGGGCCTCGCTGAGACAGATGCCTGGTGTCAGAGCCATGGCCTCAAACTCAATGCCAAAAAGTGCAGTGTCATCCCCTTTGGTAAAAACTCTGTACCCATGAACTACAACATTGGCAGCAATCTACTTAACACCAAATGTACCTCACAAGATAGATGTCTGCAGTAGCTGGAAAGGCCACATAAGTACCTCACAAAGAGGATTACTGGCCTCAAACAAATGCCCTACACTGACCGTCTCAAAAAACTCCAGCTTTACTCCATAGCATATCGCCTACTCCGAGGTGATTTCTGCCAAACATATAAAGCTTGTCAAACCCAGAGCTGTTGGACATACACCTAAAGTAATCCCAATCCCTATGAGCTACACGCTCTAGGGACCTAAACCTTGCTGGAGGGCTAGATTCCTGTCCCAGAGACTTTCCATACTCTGGAACAGGCTGCCCTTCTATGTCAAGCAAAGCTCTTCATTAGCACTCTTCAAGAAAAATCTTGATGAGTGGATGGGAAATAGGAAATACAGCCTGGGGATCACTTCTGTGTCTCTGCTCCACAGTGGCACAGGAAGATAATTTTCTTGGGTGGCGTAAGCCAGGGAACCTTGTTGGCTAGGCTTACGTAGGCCTTTGGGCTGATAGCCTAGTACCTACCTATGAACCTAAATGACCGTATTGATTTAACTCATGGAACCTTTTGATCAAGTACAGAATATCAGCTTCCTGGTGTCAGCTTTCACACTGACATCTGCATTTATTCCAGAGTTTTCACCTGTTTTTCTTTAAGCATTTAATTATTTGCAAACTTAATATAGGTCCTTATTTAGAGTTCAGTGGGAAGTGCTCCAAATCACCACCTCTGGCACTCACTCTACCCTTCTATGCTTCCCCAGATCCCAGTGGAAGTATAGAAACTCTGTTATTATTTGAGATTGCTATGATGGCACTGATGAAAAGAGAGCGCATAGCATTGTAGTCTTGCATTCTGAGCTGAAGCCCTTTGATCATGGTATGAAACTGCATGATGACCATTTAACAACATGCCTGGATGTGATACCAACAGAGCCTGAATTACAGCACAGATAAGTTAATCTACTCTAATGTGATGTCGGTGTACAACAAGACCTGGCATTATTGCCAGTTTCCTGCCTGACCCTGTTCTGACATTTCTGAATATCTGACATTTCTGAATGAGACCTGGCTTGATTCTAATTTAAAACCTTAACCAGCAGCCTTGGTGCCTCAGGGTATTTCAGCTATTTGTTGTAACAGATGCAATAACATTCTGGGGAAGTTATTTGTTTTAAACTGGGGCTACATCTGGTCCATATTCTTTGTAGAACCACTAGTGAGTGTGCAATGGCATTAAAAATGATTTGCAAATTTCTCATCATTTATCAACTACCCAGTAGTGTGAGCAGTTTTTTGCATCAGTTCATAGATTTCCTTGCTGACACACAGCTAGTTCACCATACTGGATAGTTTTGGTTGATTTCAGCATGTTTGGCAGCAAAGACTTGACAGCTCATATGAAAGATTTTGCAGTCATGAGAGAGTCCGGATTAATTCAGGTTGTTACCAGTTCTACTGATAAGCATGCCCACTCACTGGATTTGGTGTTCCATCTTGGAGTAGTTAGCTTGGGTCTGGGGGTGGAACTGCTATCCTTGTTCAGTCTTGAACTACCTGTGTTATTCCTTCCTATGGTGATCCGGTTGAGTACAGGAGCAGTTTTTATGCTCTCTTCCTGACCTGTATGTCTTGGGTTATATGTGGACAGTCTCCTGCTTGTGCAATCACAAATGTGTTATTGATGTGATGCATGTAAAAAGACTGAGAACGAGGCACTGCAGAGTATTCATGATACATCTAAGTACAGCAAAATAAGTAGCAGGAGTACGGAGGTGTGTGCATGGGGGCTTTGAAAAATGTTTTCAAAGCATTTCTTTGAGCTTCAGGTTTCACTGTATTCATTTTGATCACTCTTTTTAGTGATGATCACTAGATGACTGCATTTCTGCTCTGGGGCTGAAAAGTCCTGAGGGAAGGACAGAAAAGCTATTATACACATGGTTCAACGTCATCTGCTGATGCACTTTTGTTCCAGTTATAACTGCAGGCAGTGCACACAATGGCAAGTCAGGGTCTACATCTCAAATGATTATTGTGCTCAATATTGGCAGAAAACCCTTGCCAGGACTAGGATTCACCTGTTGCCTTTCCTAAGAAAATATGAGCAGTCTTCACATATTTAATAATTTCACTCACTGGCTAATTTTGCAGTCATCCTTTCTTTTGTTAATATCTGACCTGACAGTACTAAGGATGGAAGTCTTAGCACTGCAGGTTAGGTCAAGAGGCCAAACTCATTGCTTAAGATGTGAACTCATAAATCTGAGGAACATAGACATTCAGGCACAAATTCAGTTATCTGTAGTGAATTAACAATCCAGACTACATGGCCTAAAAAGATCAGACTAGAGTGGCATATCTAAATTAATTTGTACTGAATCACCAATAGACAACAAGTTAATGACCTTAATAAATTATGCCTGTCCATATGTGGTGTGCTCATGATAAATAAGAACAGATCACATGCAATGCTGTCCTGTTTAATAATAGAGATTACAAAGGGCAAGCTTTGAAATACAAAAAAGTGAAGTAATTAGGAAAAACATTCACTTTTCCTCAGTGGTAGAATTTCAGGCCATCTTGTTCAGGTAATATGCTCTGAACATGTAATTATGTATCTTAACAGGCACATGGTTATCTACAACACCCTCTGCATGTCAATTATGCACATACAGGCAGTCTAAGCATAGCTATTAATACTTATCAGCTGGTGACATATTTTGATATGTACATTACCTCCCACATGGGTTGAGCAGGCTTTGTACAGGAAGTATAAGTAATCTTCCCAGTATTATCTTGCGCAGGAGAAGTGAGATACTGCTTTGGAATTAAAGATAAAACAAAAAAAATGTTGTCACAAAGAGCTTATGCAAGTAATTATCAAAGCATAGTTTCATACTTTAAAAGTTGTTTTTCTTGACGTGAGGTATCAGTAAAACCTTGTTAAGTAAAAATCAGGTGAAAGAAAAACAATGCTCAGAAAAAGATGTAACATGATCTTACTCAGAAAGACCAAGGCAGAAAGGTCTGGAAATAAGATTAGTATTCAAATATTCAAACAGAAAAAAGCATCTCTCTCTCTCTCTCTCTCTCTTTATATACATATATATATATATATATATATATATATATATATATATATATATATATATATATTTATATATATATATTATTTTCTCTTCTGTATAATTACATTTTTTTTATACTGGAACAACTGAGTTATTGATCTTATATCTATTGTATTTGTTACTGCCATGTTTAAATTGTACTTTATTTGGTGTAATTATTGGAGCTTTTCTCCTCGGGTCTCCGCTGAAAATGGGCTTCTGCTTAGACGGACTAACCTGGTAAACAAATGTCAAATAAATACAGATAGATAGATAGATAGATAGATAGATAGATAGATAGATAGATAGATGGATATGTGTATATGGAATAGATAGATAGATGGATATATGTATATGGATCTACTTCACAAGCTCGAAGTTTAAATATTTTGAACTGCAAATGGTCGAGACCATAAGATTGAAGTTTTGAAACTCTGAAGTTGTAATTAAAAAAATAAAAACAAAAAAAATGTTTTTACTTCTTTGCAAAGGGGCAAGCCCCCTTACACCCCTACACCCCCTGATAAATAAATATACCACCTCCAAGATCACACTTCAGTGAGGAAAATGGTCAATTTCCCATTCCAAACTGTACAGCGATCTCCATTCTAAATGTTTGGAGTTTCAAAACTTTGATCTTACTGTCTCAACCATTTGCAGTTCAAAGTTTTGAAACTTTGAGATTGTGAAGGGAATCCATGTATATAGATATAGATAGATAGATAGATAGATAGATAGATAGATAGATAGATAGACAGACAGACAGATAGATAGATAGATAGATAGATAGATAGATAGATAGATAGATAGATTGATAGATAGATAGATGGTTACAATTAAAATGAGTGAATGCACATTTGAATAGAAAGTTTAAGTAGGTGTAAAAAAGACTAAATGCACAAATGATGGAATGCTCATTTGTATAGTGTAGGTAAGTAAGAGTATGCAGGAAAATGAATGTTTGACTGAAAAAACTATAGCAATTAGTGTTTGTGTGATAGTTCGTGAGATAGGTTCAGAGTAAGGGTTAGGTAAGCAGATAGACTATTTGTTTTGTATGTTTGCTGTTATGAATTTTCCATGTCCTTTTTTCTTTTGTAGTGGCACTGCTGCTGAAAGGGTTTCTAGTCATGTAATTTGTAAGGTTATGGGGCACAAGCTGGGTTAGTGTTGTTAGAACATGTGAGTAAGGTGATGCAGGAGGGCAATGTCTAGACTTGAATGTGACCCATAGTTCCTCCTCTCCTCCATGTTTACTTGTATACTTGTAGGTTATGCTGCTTGACTCATTTTCTTGCATTGCTTGCATGACAAGCTACATATTTTCCTGTGTCACCCACCCTGTTCCTATATATTTATGTTGTAGTCATGATACAGGGCACTTCTGTTAATGCCACAGTATTAAATCCATTTTTCTTCTATCCATGCTACTAGTTCAGAGAGCTTTTTCTTAAACTAGTAGACGTTGGTATTTATTGCTGTCCATTCTTCTACCTGCTTGACATATTTTTTTATTTCATCTACATGTATGTTGCCTTTTTCTCTGTGATCCATGTGTCATGCCTGTGTTATTCTGATTACAGCAGGGAAAGGTAGGATTTCCAGGATGGTTTAGTGCATCATTCCCCTTGGGTACAGTAAATGTGTGTTACTGAAATCACTTATTCTGTTGTCTAGGATTCCACTTCTCCTCTTAGCCTCATGCACATCCTCTGACAAAATAGCTTTACATTACTCCAACTATATAGGTTCATAGGTTCATAGGTAGGTACTAGGCTATTGGCCCTAGGGCCTATACAAGCCCAGCCAAAAAGGTACCCTGGCTTTCGCCACCCAAGAAAATTATTTTCCTGTGCCCCTGTCAAGCAGAACCACAGAAGTGATCCCTGGGGTGAATTTCATATTCCCATCCAATCATCAAGATTTTTCTTGAAGAGTGCTAATGAGGAGCTCTGTTTGACATAGATAGGTAGTCTGTTCCAAAGTATGGGAAGTCTCTGGGACAGGAATCTATCCCTCCAGCATGTTCTGTTTATTGTGGTGACAAGGTTTAGGTCCCTAGAGCATGTAGCTCAGAGGGACTGGGATTTCTTTAAGTGGAGCATGTCCAACAGCTCTGGGTTTGACATAGCTTTGTATGTTAGGCAGAGATCGCCTCTGAGTAGGCGATATGCAATGGAGTAAAGCTGGAGTTTTTTTGAGACGGTCTGCATAAGGCATCTGTTTGAGGCCAGTAATCCTCTTTGTGAGGTATTTTTGCGGCCTTTCCAGTTGTTGTAGATGTCTTGTGAGGTACATACCAAAAGGGGAGTTGTACTCTATATAATGGGTCTAATGAGTGATGAGTAGAGGGGAACAATGACCTCTTTTTTTCTGGATGAGAAACCTTTTGTGATGAGGTGTGCCACATAGAAGGATTTCCTGACCACTGTGGCGATGTGATTATCAAAGGAGAGACTACTGTCCACCTGTGTCCCAAGGTCTCTTATCACACTTTCAGTGTTAAGTAGACTACCGCCTATGTGGTAGTTCATGGGTACAGAGTTTTTACCAAAGGGGATGACAATGCATTTTTTGGCATTGAGCTTGAGACCATGTCTTTGACACCAGACATCTGTCTCAGTGAGGCCCTTATGTAGGATGTCCACATCATTAGGAGTTTCGATTATGGCTCCTAGTTTGCAGTCATCTGCGAATTTAGTTAGCCAAAGACCTTCTGTGTTAGCCTGTACTTCAGAGAAGTAGATACCAAACAGGAGAGGACCCAGGACTGAACCCTGTGGTACTCCACTTGTCACTGGTCTGAAGTCTGATTTGGAGTCTGCTACTTTCACAGTGTGGGTTCTGTCAGTAAGCCAGTTGGCAACCCATCTTGTGACATAGGGATTTATACCTAGTTTAGTGAGTTTATCTATACTTCCAGAGTGGGGGATGGTGTCGAACTCCTTGGCGAGATCTAGATAGGCTGTGTGCACCACCTTACCCTCATCTATGGCTTTGGTGACTACTTCAAAGAAGTCTATCAGGTTTAGGAGACATGATCTTCCTTTTACAAACCCAAACCGTGTGGGGTCCAGAGTTTGGAGATCTCCAATGTCTTTGTTTATGAGTTCCGTGATGATACGTTCCATGGCCTTGCAGACTTGGCTCGTCAGGCTAATGGGGCGGTAGTTCCCGGGGTCTGTTGTGCCCCCCCCCCTTGTGGAGTGGGATAACTGTCGCGGTGCACCATTCAATGGGCACAAAGCCTGAGGTGAGGGTTTAATTGAACATGGTACTTAGGTGGGGTGACAGTTCATTCTGTAGTTCATGTAGAAGGCAGCCTGGGATGTTGTCAGGTCCCATGGATGCTGTGTTCTTGGCTTTGGAGAGTGAGGTTTTTACCTGTGCAGCCATGATTACAGGAACTTTGCATTCTTCCGGTATAAAGATGGGCCCTTTACGGGGTGAGAGGGGGGGGTAAAGTTAGCACTGAACCTATCTGCCAGGATGTTGGCAATATCAGTTGGTTCTGTATATTTAGTGTCATTGTGCTGTAACTCAGAGCAGATCTGAGTGTTGCCATTGAGATTTTTGACATAGCTATAGAATGCTTTGTGGTTGGCTTTAGAATCAGTGGCAATTTTGTTTTCATAACTAGCTTTGGAGGATTTTATGAGGGATCTCAGCTTCTTACTGAGGCTGACCAGGGAGTTCCTCCAATCATGGGATTTTACTCTTTTTTGCAACAGTTTCTTTCTTCTGTTGTAAAGTTTGTTTATGGCAGAAGACCATCAGATTGGCTTCCTTTTTTTGGAGGATAGCATCTTGGTTCTGTTAGGGATAGCATGATCCATGCACTCGTGTAAGTGCTTATAAAGTGCATTTGTGTAGGATTCAGCAGTCGTATCTCTATTGTCCATCTGCATGGGTGTCGTGAAGCTTGCCACTTCTGTCTTAAGAAGCGTGAAGTTGGCTTTGGAGAATTTTTTTACAGTTGTTTTCCTAATTGGGGGGGGGGGCGGGGGCGGGATGCAGATGTCTAGGGTGATTAGCTTGTGGTCGGATCTGACCAATGAGGAGCTGACCTCTGGTGTGGAACACCGGTCACCCATGTTGGTGATGACCAGGTCTAGGATATTGCTGCCCCTGGTGGGGGTGTGGATAACTTAATCCAAGACGTTGGAATTGATGATTTCCAGAAAATGTTGAGCAAAAGAGTTGGTACATAAGTAGTTTTCCCAGTTAATGGTAGGGTAGTTGAAATCACCCATTATTAGAGTGTTGGCTTGTACCTTAATATTTTCCAGTGTGTCAAGAAAAGAGGAGTGGGAATCCTGGAGCATGGTGGGTGGGGGGGTCTGTAGCAAGCTACAATCTGGATTGCGGTTTTGCCCAGAGTTAGTTGAACTTGGATAATCTCGGATGCATTATGCTGAGCAACTAGCTTGGAGGTGTGGATATCCTTAATGAATATGAACTCACCTCCACCTTTAATGCTTCAGTCCAGGTTTGGTGGCTGAAAGGTGTGGTATGAATTATAGCTTGGTAATGCAGGGGTGTTTGAACCAGGTCTCTGTCACTGCACATATATCAATGTTCTTCATTTTAAGAAGTGCCTCGAGTGAGTGCATTTTGAGGTTTAGACTTCTAGCATTGAGTAGCATTACCCTCAGATTTTGCTTGCTGTACCTGTTACGGTGGTAAATTTGTCATTTGAACCTTGCCTAAAAAAGACACTATAGGGGTGGCAAGAGCCTTTGCTAGTATCCGGAATCCCAAGGGGGACAAGTGCAGGCCATCTCTGGCAAAGCAGCGTGGTCTGTCGATCATGTCATCCCAGGCAGACAGATACTGGATTCCCTTAGAATGACACCAGAAGCTTAGCCAATTGTTAAAGTCAATCATTTTGTCCTTGTACTGTGGTATCATTCTGGGTGATGGCAGGACGCTACTCAGGGCTAGGGTCATACCGGCCTGGGCTACAAGATCGGAGAGCTCCTCCATGTCTCTTTTCATGTAGTCCAGGGAGGTACATCTCAGGTCATTCACACCAACATGGACAATGACAGAGTCATATTTGTACTGGTTGTGGAGTGACCTGAGTGCATGCATTATGTGGTGGATCCTGGCACCTGACAGGCAGCTGACAGTAACTTTTTCCTTGTTTAGCCTGGTGAGTGGAACATCAGTGTGCCTGACTATAGAGTCACCTATGACTAGAGTGTTGGGTACGTTATGCCTTATGGGCTGTAGTTGAGTGGCACACATTGTATGTGGGCTATGTGTCATTTGGGTTGTGTTGGGGGGTGGAGGTTGCTTGAATTTCTGCTTTGGAGGTCTCTGTTGTTTGGGCAGATTTGTACTGAGAGCCTCCACGAATGTAGGTGTGTGTTTTGTGCTTCTGTGTGTGTTTTGGTGGTGTAGATTTTGAGGGACTATGTGATGAGTGTGGTGTGGTGCAAGTATTTACCTTCTCCTCTTGACTGTCTAGGCCAGTCTTCGGTGAAGACAGCTTTGCTTCCAGGTTGGCTATATAAGTGCATCTCTCACATGTCATAGTGTTAGGTGGTAGGAGGAGTACAGTCTCCAGTGAAGTCAAAGTACAAGCTCTATGAAAGCTTTTCAGCCATTTGTTGAACATTTTGACAGAAAGTACCCAGACGTTATCCATGCCACCCATAGTTACACACTACTTCTTTGAAAGTTGCTGTGGGTCTGTCTGACTGTATACCCCTCCACAGATCTTCAAAATTCTGTAGCTTTCTGACCCTTACCAAAATACCCCTTACATGGATAATTTTAGCTTTACTGCTTCATACCCTGCATGGCTATTCTTGACCTTCTGTGTATTCAGTCTCTTGTCTCATGTAGCCACAGCCATACCTCTCAATTGGGCCTCATTATGAGAAGCATTCTCATTTTGATTCTTAAAAAGTCCATATTGCTTGGTGTTCCTCATTGAAAGTGTTTATCACACATTTATCGCTAAGAACATTTTAATTAATATTCATGGCAAATAATATTGAATCATAGGTTCATACTAGGCTATCTTCCCTAGGGCATTTGTAAGCCTAGCCAGAGTGTGTTTGGCTTTCGCCAACCATTTTAAATTAATTTTGCTATGCCCTTTTTCGAGGTTAGTATACTGTGCCTCTGTCTAACAGTGACACAGAAGTGATACCCGGGGTATAGGTTCATAGGTTCATACTAGGCTCATAGGTTCATACTAGGCATAATAATTCATCAAGAGTATACATTATTAAGTGTAAAGTAACATATTTTAGCCATGTTTAGTGCTTCCTAGTACAAATTGTTAGCAAGACACTAGTATGTATTGCACATTTTGCCTATTTGTTCCATATTAGTAGAAGTAATATTCCACATCTTGGAAATGGAAGCTTGAGAGCTATGGCCACAGAGCCTATCAAATACCTTATCAGCTTGTCTATGCCTTCCTGTGGTTTTATCCTTCTAATTATTTCTGCCTCAGAAGAAGGACCTTCTTTTTCTAATTAGAACTTGGAAGTCTCCACTGTGGTTTCTTGTGAACATTCTCTGAATTCTCCCTACGCTATGCTACTTAAGAGTCTCCAACAGTGCCAGCATGGCACATGTAGAGAGCTACATCTGTTGGGATGAATAATCATTCTGTTATGTTTATCCTACTACAATTCAATGCATTTAAATTGTTGCTTATCTTTAGGTATTCATGGATAGTGGTGATGACCTTATTTGTGCCAAGTGAAAAAACACTCCTCTAAGTTTTTGGCATCTCTATCCAAAGTGGTGTCTTCCAGGAGAGCAACACTGCATTCTCTGAAAGCTGTCCTTGAAATTTGCTGCTACAAAACATGCCACTCTAGCATTCCTAAAAGTCTATTCTTACTTTCTTGTTCTGTTTAAAAAGTATGTTCAGCTTCCATTCTCTTGGGAATAACAAAGACTTCATTCACAAGAGGGAAAATCAAGCTACTGTAGGCATTTCTGTAAAGACTGCTTGCCATTTAACAAGAAACTCCAGTAATCCCACCAAGGCACAATTCCACAAAAAGTGGGGGAAGGGTTGAACAAACCATGGCCTAAACAGAGATCAAATCCAAGAATACTTAAAGGATAATTATGCCACAAACACAGCATTTCCTTTCCCCATTGTGTGTTTACTTTCAAATACTAAAGCACAGCAGTTTCTCCACTCCCATTCTGCAGCATTGCTATGCTAATCAGCTTCTTCAGTGCACACTGGCCTGGGCATCAATGAAATATAATACTTCCTTTAGGAATTTGCCTACCTTGCTGTTAAAACTTTTTGCCCAACACTTTGGAAAGTCTTTGGTTTAGAAAAACAAATGCAACAAGGTAAATGTAGCTCATTTTTGTTTTTTCAAGCCCACTAAAGGCATAAAGTTGTTCAGGATAAAAATTCACAACTGTTTTATTATGTGCAGTCACATAAATCTGCATTCCTCTCATTAAACAGATCTGTAAACCTTTTAGTTTTTTATAATCTGAAAGGGAATAAATCTGATAACCACTAATAGCAACTTTACTAATAAGCTGAGCTTTTCAAGCCAGGAAATATGGTACTCTGATTTACAGAAGGAACATAGAACCAGAAAAAAAAATCATTGTCCTTCTGCAAGAACTTTTCTTAGATGACGATACACATCTGTCCTTCAGATGAAAAGCTAAACTGAGGCCTTATTCGCATGTGGTGGTTGTATGTTAGGTGGATGCAAAAATACCAGCAGGATCTATTGAGAAAGGTATGGGTAACCAAAATAAATACACAGAATAAATGGAAAAAAAAAAAAATATATATATATATATATATATATATATATATATGGTTCTACCTGACTTCGCCGACAGCTGAGAAGGAGCTCCAGAAGATCGGATGACAACAACAGTGAGTAGTGGCGGTGGGCTGGGTGTGGGTGCGATGGCAGGGGTTAGGGTTAGGGAGGCGATAGGGGTGGGGAGGGGGTGTTAAGTGAGGTGAAGAGCCGAGGGGTGGGGTTAAGTGTGAGTTGTTGGGTGAGGGGGCGATGAAGGCAGGTTAAGTGAGTTTGTTAGGTTCGGGTGAGGTGATATAGTAGTTAAGATAGTTAGGGGGGCCGAAGAGGTAGGAGCGGTAGTAAAGTGTGCCATACCTTAGGGTAATGGTAAGTGTGATGGTAGTGGGCTTGTTTTGTGGGGTTGTTGTGTGTTGTGTGTGTGTGGTGCTGTGTGTTTTGTTGTTTTTTTGTGTTTTGTTTTGTGTGTTTTGGCACGTCGGGTATTTTCGTTTGTCGGTTATGTGTGTGTGGTGGTTTATGGACTGTCGAATATGTGGTGTCGGGTGTGTGGTAATGCGGTGTGTTGTGGTTTCGATTATGTCAGGTAGAACCATATATATATATATATATATATATATATATGGGTCTATATTATGAAACTGAAAAACCCTATGCACAAATAGCAAAACATCGACCCCTATACCACGAACCATGAAAATCCCGAACGCACTAAACAGCGAAAAAAAAAATCAAACTGTCATAGTCGGCCAACCCCTCCACTACCTATATACTACCTACCCAAATAAAATAAATAAGCCACATACATACACTAACCAAACCCTACTTCTAACCTAAAGTAAAGCACAAAACCCTACTTCTAACCTGACACTAAACCCCACATACACAACTAACTATGCACTTTCCTTAACCCCTCCCTAACCCTAAGGTCCGTAACTACCGCACACATCCCCTACAGACATACACTCAAACAAAACAAATAATCCACATACATACATTTAACAAAACCCTACCTCCAACACTACTAAACCCCACATACAAAACTATCTAGGACTATCCTTAACCCCTCCCTAACCCTAAGGTCTGTAACTACTGCACACTTCCCCTATGAAAATATACACAAACAAAATAAATAACCTACATACATAAATTTAATAAAACCCTACCTCTAACCCTACACTAAATCTAACATACATTACTTATCTAAGCACTTACCTTAACCCACACCCTATCCTAAACTCTATAACTATCCAACACTTACCTTATGCACCTAATCCACAGACGGGTCCAACCATGGAAATTCGATATTTCCATTTTCGCAGTTTTCAACTTTCGCTCCAAGTCCACTTCGCGCTATACGGTTCGACATTTACGTATTCGCGTAAACGTCTTTTCGCTTTCATAATATAGACCCTATATATATATATATATATATATATATATATATATATATATATATATATATATAATATTCATACAGAATGCAAAAAGCAAAGCAAACATCATAAAAAGGTAGTGAAATAAATGATCCCAGCCCTTATCCCACAACCACTTTTGAACTTTTCTAATACCAATGAGCAATCCAATAATTTATTATAAAAAAGTTCTTCACATCTCACCAGCCATAACATCCAGGTAGCATTACAAACAAGTTTAATCCAATTTATCTGTAATACATGAAGGCACAGTTTTATAGTAACCATATAAAATCATATCCATATGAAAAAAGACAACAATCATATCACAGAACTGTACCACTCAAAGACAAGAAAGCAAAGCATGTTCAAGTGTTTTCTCAACATGACAATGAATACACAGTCTTTCATTCTTCATGTTATACTGCATGTGTCATTTCATGTTATACTTCATATATCATTTAACAGGCATTTTCAGAGCAAGATACCATAAGAACCATGCATCTCTAAGGCATGTCAAAATCTGTTTTTGTCACTCAGCAATAAAACTACATGTATCAGAAGACAAACCTTCCCAAGGCTTCCCACAATAATAAGAATTGGTTATTTTTATATGCCACAGTTTCCTATTGGAAGGGAGATCTGCTGCCTTAATCTTCCATAGTAAAACTAACCTTGCTAATGTATTCCTGGATAACGTTATTAGAAATCCTCCTTTTTTTAGCTTGCAAAGTACAGTCCCAAATGGTCATTAGAATACTTGGTCCATAAAAGCTCCCAAATAAAATTAGTTTTTATCCTTTATCTTTGTCAAAACTTTATATAAATAAATAGACAATAGGAAAACCATCAGACTTAACAAATCAAGACCACTGTTTTTCCTATTCATACCTCTCGACTGTACAGATTTTCACATAATTTTTAGATTTTTTTCCCTCCTATTTTTTGTCTTTTTCTCATAAAATTGTGGTTTTGACAGATCACAGGCAAATCTTTTGAGGGTTGAAATCAGAACATAATTAAAAACATTTGAGTTTTAGACTTTGTACTCTTCTAAAAATTAATGCTAATGCAAAACCTGTTATTCTATCAACTTTCTAAGTTTGTAAGAGAAATATTTAAAACGTGTCCCTATTTTGGGCCTTTTATCCTCCATTATTTGTGGCTTTATTCAGATTTCTTACTCTAAGAGGTTGAGAGGTATGAAATACATTCTATTTAATAGGCTTTAGCCTACTCCACTGAATAAATTCAAAAAATAAACCCAATCCTGGGGATTCAATAAACTCTGTGTAAGCTTTGCGCAAGCCTACATTTTTTTTGTGTTTGCATGGTGAGCAGCAGCGCTAATTACATATTCATGCTGCACACCACATTTAAATGTAAACAAGTGCAGTTTCATGGCTAGCAGCAGTGTTACCAGCCACAAAACCATGTAAAGCAACACAGATATTAGCAAACATATAGACCTGTTTATCTATGGGCAAACTAGGTGTGCAGGACTGCGCTGAATGCCACAATGATTACCAGGGATCATAATACAGCAATGTACATGGTGCAAACATGTTATAGTGTATGCAGTGCAGAATACTGTGGAATCCCATTTAAGGCATAGTGAACAAAAGTTGTGTAAATGATCTGTAACGGCTCATGGACTGCCATTTAAAATAAACAATCAGTGAAAGTGTGTTTATAGGGACACACAGGTGAATTGTAGGAATGAACACAGGAAAAGTGGACAAGTGAAACATCTTACTGTGCAGCAGATGAGGAAATTTAAAAGAAGACAGTCGTAGCAGGAACACTAATCACATATCGACATAATACATAATACAGACTGCACAGTGTAAATCTATATCATGTGACTGTCACACAAAGTAATAACAATAAAGAAGATGTCTTTGTGATATGAGCATCCTTACATGTACAATGAAGAGGACATTTATCAGGGATGCTATATACAATAGAGGTTAGCAGCATATTGTAATGTTGTGCAAAATAATTTGTCTGAATATGACTGTAACGTCACCAGAGGTCTCCACCAAGTGGAACACATATTTCCAAGCTCACGAACAACAGTAAACTGAAGCACACACAATCATTGAGAATATCAGAAAAATACCACCAGTAATCCCATGTCTTTGACATAAAATTTTTCTGCACTAACACAGTTGTACAACTATTATGAGATGCACTTTATGAAAGCAGTCAAGCACACCATCCTGACACCATAACATCTAGAGGTGTTAGGAGGGACATTGCTATACCTGTATGTGACATTATGAACAATCCAGGCTAGATGGCAGGTGTGCATGGCATATATATGGCACAATCCGCACCACACTGTCACAAATGTAACCCATGCCTTCAATATTGTCAAACAGCTATGTATGTACTGTGTGCATCACTTGCTAAACAATCTACAACAGGACATAGCAGACCGAATTACCATCCTCTGTCACCATAGCCTGAGAACTGGCTTGGTTCCAGCAGAGTAGAAAACAGGAGCATTAATCCCCATACACAACGGTGGGCCGTCAACCAACCTGGGAAGTATGGACCTATAAGTCTAACTAGTCTCATCTGCAAGGCCATGGAAAGAATCATCATGGACCTTATCAACAAGGACACAGGTGACCTTCAGCTCTAGACCCAATCCATTTTGGCTTTGTTAATGGTAGTTCATACTTATTAAACATAGTATACTTCTTTGACAAAGTCACTAAAGGGCTGGATGAAGGTGAGACAATGCATAACACCTGTGTTGATCTGGCCAAGCATTTTGACACAATCCTCCACTCAGGTATCACTGAGAAACTCTCCCCAGCTGGGGATTAACCCTTGCAACCATAGATGGTTAGCCAATTGGCTGACTGACAGAACACATACTGTGAAAATTGGTGAATCAATTTCTACCAGTAGAGCTGTCAGCAATGGCATACCACAGGGATCTGCACTGTGTCCTTTACTGTTTGGAATCTATTTCTTGGAAGTCCAGGTTAAATTATACAGCCTTTGCTTTACAAAGTTTTCTGATGATTTCACATTAGGTGCAATCAATGAGTCCACCAAAGATGTTTACATACAGTGGATATAAAAACTGTACACACCCCTGTTAAAATGTTAGTTTTTTGTGATAGAAAAAAATGAGACTACAATAAATAATTTCAAAACTTTTCCCACCTTTAATGTGGCCTATAACCTATATAATTCAATTGAAAAACAAACAAATCTGTTAGGGGAAAAAATATAAAAAAATAAATGTACGATGCACTGGTTGCATAAGTGTGCACACCCTTAAACTAATACTTTGCTGAAGCACCTTTTGATTTAATTACAACATTCAGTTTTCTTGGGTAGGAGTCTATCAGCATAGCACATCTTCACTTGGCAATATTTGCCCACTCTTCCTTTCAAAAGTGCTCCAAATCTGTCAGATTGCAAGGGCATCTCTTCTGCATAGCTCTCTTCAAGTCGCCCCACAGATTCTCTTTTGGATTTAGGTCTGTGCTCTGGCTGGACCATTCCAAAACTTTAATTTTCTTCTGGTGAAGCCATTATTTTGTTGATATGGATGTATGCTTGGGGTCATTGACATGTTGAAAGGTGAAATTCCTCTTCATCTTCAGGTTTCCAGCAGCCTCCTGAAGGTTTTGGGCCAAAAGTGACTGGTATTTGGAACTATTCATAATTCCCTCCACCTTGACTAAAGCCCCAGTTCCAGCTGAAGAAAAGCAACCCCAAAGCATGATACTGCCACCGCCATACTTCTCCATGGGGATGGTGTTCTTTTGGTGATGGGAAGTGTTGTTTTTGTGCCAAATGTACCTTTTGGAATTGTGACCAAAAAGTTCAACCTTGGTCTCATCAGACCATAACACATTTTTCCACATGCTTTTGGGAGACTTGATGTATTGTTTTGCAAATTTTAGCTGGGCCTGGATGTTTTTCTATGTAAGAAAAGGCTTCCGTCTTGCAACCCTATCCCATAGTCCAGACATATGGAGAATACAGGAGATTGTTGTCACATGTAATACACAACCAGTACTTTCCAGAAATACCTGCAGCTCCTTCAGTGTTGCTATAGCTCTCTTGGCAGCCTCTCTGACCAGTTTTTGTCTCATCTTTTCATCAATTTTGGACGGAAGGCCAGTTCTTTGCAACTTCACTTTTGTCCCATATTTTCTCCACTTTTTGATGACTGTCTTCACTGTGTTGCATGGTATATCCAATGCTGTGGAAATGATTTTGCACCCTTCTCCTGCCTGATACATTTCAACAATGAGATCCCTTTGATGCTTTGTAAGCTCTCTGTGAACCATGGTTTTTGAAGTAGCAGGCAACTGAGTAAATGTCCGGAAAATCCTATTAGGACAGCTGAACTTTATTTGGGGTTAATCAGAGTCTCTTTAATTGATGGCAGGTGTGTACCCAAGATGACTGATTTCTGTAATTAAATCAAAAGGTGTGTCAACAAAGTATTAGTTTAAGGGTGTGCACACACAACAAAGTATTATTTTAAGGGTATGCACACTTATGCAACCAGAGTATTGTATGTTTTTTTTATTTTTTATATTTTTTCCCCTAACAGATTTGTTTGTTTTTCAAT
Organism: Protopterus annectens; assembly: GCF_019279795.1. Classification (NCBI taxonomy): domain Eukaryota; kingdom Metazoa; phylum Chordata; order Ceratodontiformes; family Protopteridae; genus Protopterus; species Protopterus annectens. The sequence goes on along the minus strand of NC_056737.1, from coordinate 1,697,744,853 downwards.
TGAATTGTATAGGTTATAGGTCACATTAAAGGTGGGAAATGTTTTGAAATTATTTACTGTGGTCTCATTTTATTTTATCTCAAAAACCTGGCATTTTAACAGGGGTATGTACACTTTTGATATCCACTGTATTACAGGAGGGACTAACAAAGACAAATGATTGGTGCCAAAGCGACACAGTCTATAAAGAAACACAAAAATGCGTCATTATATTTGCCTTCTGCAAAATGGAATTCCCCAATAATTACAACATTGACAACACCCTGCCTAAGCTCAAACCCAGTGATGCAAGACCTGGGAACACAGGTAGATAGTAACCTGACTGTGGTTGCTGAAAATAGTTATAAAACCAAACAGTCATTTACCTAAACTCCTCCAATGAAATAACACTCCAGAAAAGGCAAGCTGTTCACAAATGCACAAAAAATAGCTGGAATAAGGGCTGACTCACCGATAGAAACAAGACAGTTTATTAAATAAGAAGCATCTTAGCACTTTCACCTTCCATCTGAAGGCATCCTCAAAGATAAAAACTGCACACTGCGTTCAAGACAAAGCACACTCTCTAATTAGTACATGATCAATCTAAATTCAGATACATTTGTTAAAGATATTTTTCTCATATTACACTCTTAGCTACCAGCAAACAGAAGTATTAAAATGTATTTTCATTAAACAGTAACAAATACTTAAATACATTAAAACAGTTAAAAAAATTGTCATTAAGTCCTGGTTTTCTCATAGCATCTAAATTAATTTTCCAAGAAAGTTCTTTCAGCTCAAGCAGTAACTTACTGTTCCCACCTGTATTTGTTGTAAAAACTCTATCAATAATAAAATATATAAATCTTTTGTAATTTAAATATTCCAAGGTATGTTTATATAGTGCTAGTAAAAGGGCTTGTCAGTCAAAAATTATGAAATGTGCTTTTTGTAAATACTGCAAATTCATCGATGACTTTGTCACGGTTGAAAATTATGAAAAGAAATTAACCTATCCATTGTGCTACAAGGATGGTTGTGTACATAGCTGCATGCACCTCCTGTCCTGGATTCTATATAGGAAAAACTACCAGGACACTTAAAGGAGCGAATATATGAACACAGCTATGAGATTAAGAAATGTAAACTTTCCAGTGCACTAAAATGAAATTAGTATTGTTGCAACGTGCCCAGAATTGACTCCTTCTGCAGTTAATACAGAGTTACATGTATTGTTAGCATATCTAAATAAGACTGTAAATTATTTTTATGAGACCCATTGCTCCTACTACTATTTGAACTGTCTGGATATCCTTCTTCCATATTACGCCTGTTTCTGCCTGCAAATCCAGGTATTTTATGACTTTGTGCCTCTCTGTAAGTAAGACACTGTAGTTACTGGGTGCAGCCATTTCAATGATCAGTGCTACTTTTGTCTTCTTTTCATGGACTACTGTATTTGATTTTCTCACATCTATTTTTTGAACTTTTGGTAATGGGTGATCCCTTGTGATATAAACTTCATCATTTTCTATAATACTTTGCGGCTCATGTTTACAATGCTTCTCAGTGACTTCAATATTGTAGTGTTTGCATAACACCCAATGCAACAATCTTGCCACATTATTATGCCTTTCAGTACACAGTCCTTCTGCCATGAGTATATCACAACAAGATGTGCATCTGTTTCCAATTCTGTTTTACAAAAACTACATTTGTCTATTTCTGTAAACCAACGTATACGTAGTCCACTATCTTGGATCACCAATATCAGCCTTTCATCTTTTGGTTTGAATTCACCTCTCCTGAATAATTCTTGCATACAATCCTGACCAACATGAGGTTGTTTCAAGAGATTTCTATACTTGCAACTATATTCATGCATTCTCCACATTTCTTGCCATCTTGTCTTATCCTTCGCCTTATATATTTCTTTTATTTTTTGGCACATTCAGTTACAGCCTGTTTTTTATTTACTTCTGGTTTGATTTCCATTCCCACTTGACACTGATATACTTCTGCTAAACTAAGCAGGGAAGTCATCTTAGACTTATTCTCCTCAAGTATTAAATCTTTCACTATGTTTGTCTCTTGTGAGGTCAGCAGATATGTATGCAGTCCCACTACTAAAAATCTATACATGTAGTCAGTTTTGAGGAGGCCCATACCTCCTTCAGAATGGGGAATATATAGTCTTGGTAAAAAGTAATGTCTTTTGGCTTTTCCCAGTGAGGGGTCTCTACAGCGGAACTCCAGTCTGCTAATGATTGGCAGTGGATTTTTACAGTGTCGAGTTGCCAGTCCAATGCCCAACCTTCAAAGAAGGCACACCCATTCATGCATGCACCTACCTGCATGTCTTTAAACGTCACTCGACCGTAGGGAGGACATGCAGACTCCACAGAGAAGGCGCTCCAGCCTAGAATCAAATGGGAGAACCTCTTGCTGTGAGGAGACAATGCTAACTGCTGCACCACAATGACCTTGGAATATATAGTCTTGGTATGCACTGATTTTTATAAATCATTTGATGAACATAAATCATTCTTCTTGTTTTCCTTTTCAAAGTATCGAACACCTTTTTGGGCCAGTCAATCACTCCAAAACTGTAAGTTAGGACAGGAAGAGCAAATTGGTTTATAGCTTGGACTTTGCTTCTAGATGTCAATGCTATTTTTAGTATTAATTTAAGTCTTCTAAAATATTCCTTACTGAGTTTTATTCACATTTGTGCATGTTTTATTGCTGATCCTTCATCAACTCCCAAATATTTATACACTCCCTCTTGCTCAAGTTCTTTTAGATCACATTCCTGTCCCAAACTGATGTTTCCTTTTTGCTGTAGCTCTCCTGCTTTAAATGTTGCTTTTGCACAATTACCAAGACCAAATGACATTCTTATATCATTTGAAAAAGATTTTGACCACTTGCAGTTGTGTTTTCAGCTCCTCGTCTGATGAACTATTTTGTTTTAAATCATCTACAAAAAGAAAATAAATAAGAATTCTTTACACTTTGCTGCTTTCTGGGAACCAAATTACAGCCATGACCTAATCTATTAAGTAGACAGCTTAATGGGTTGAGGGCAAGCCAAAAGAGCAGCGGTGACAGAGAGTCACCCTGGAATATCTACCTATGAATTTTTATCCATGGAGTAATAATTTGTCCTTTATTATGGCTTAACTGTAAAGTGGTTTGCCTCTGTTTCATGGTTGCTGCAATACAATCAATCAGTGTACAGTGTATCTTATACATTTTTAAGCACTCTTTTATCTATGACTGTGGGATGCGACCAAATGCTTTTCTGTGGTCTATCCATTCCATACTTGGATTTTTCCCCTTTTTGCAGTTCTCCATTATGACTTACTTTAACATAAAATTATTCTCTGTTCCATATGACTTTCTTTTATTACCTTTTTGTTCTATTGCCATGATTGAGTTTTCTTCTAAATGACTATAAACTCTGTCGGAATCAATTCAAGTGCATTGTTTATACATCTTATGAATGCAAGGTATTGGTCTACAGTTTTTAGGATGGCTTGTAGGTTCAGTGTTAAGTAGGAGTATTGTTTTTTCTTGCTGTTAGCCAGGCTGGTAGTTTGTTTGCAGTGTGCATATAAATAGTTCTTACTCATAGCTAAATCTTCATGTAAATATGTTAATACTTTAACCAGAAGTTAGGTACTGCATCTGGGCCTGGGGTTTTACATTTAGGAGCTTTTCTTAAATGTGTTTCAATTTCTTTGGCCATTACTTTAACCCATTGCATATCCTGTACATTTCAACTTCTTATTCTTTCTTTACTTCTTCTAACCAATTAACATATTTGTTATGTTCCACAAGATTTTTGTAGATACTTCTCCAAAATGTATCTTTCTTCTTTTTTTTGGTGGTGGTTCAATTTCTTTTGCCTTGTTTCCCAATTTTATATAATAAACTTTTTTGAGTCAACAATAAATTGCTTGTTTTGTACTTTTCCTTTATATTTATCTGTATATTTTCTAAGTTTTTCTCCCTGTGCTGATATTTTTAGTTTATTATTTGTGATAGTGCACACTAACTCCTGATCTGTTATGGAACTGTGCATTGCTTTTATCATGTCTATCTTTCTGAGTATTTTTCTTGATCTGCTCCCTCTTCTATACTCTTCTAATAGTGACTCTTCTTGTCTTAACTGCTTTATAGTTTTCTCTATTTGATACTTCCATGATGGTATTTGATTTCTCCCCTTCCTTTCCCTTATTACCATGTGTTTTTGTGGTATGACTTTATCTGTTATTAATTTAGCTGCACAGTAATATATTCTGTTTACTTCTGTTATATTGTATGAATTTCTATGGACAGTTCTAATTACTATGTTCATTTGCTTTATCAGACTTCTAACGTTTTGGGTTTTATTGACTTTCTGTAGTCTATTTCTTTCATTGATCTCATTATGTCTGTCCATCTGTATTAAATCAAGAAACTCTTTTCTTAGATCATTTTCTTCTATACAGAGGGCATATTCTTTGTTCCCCCATTTCCTGTGAGCATTCTATAGATAGTCCCACAGTATCTTCCTGTACCACATTCTCTTCATTCTCCCTGTGTCATCCATTGCTCTTTCATATGGGAACTCATTGGTCTATCATACCACAACATTGGCTGTATCAACATTGCCACAGTTTCCTGTTCCTCTCCTGCTGTGCAACTGCAACTGAAAGTTTGTATTGGTTTCCTATGGAAAGCTGTAAAGTATCTTCATCTGGTAACTGATCAGATGTTTCCCACTCCAATGGTTTTGCCTGTGTTGTTTTTTTTTTAGTTTGTTTTTCTACACTAAATCCTTCACTTCACAAGTAATCCATAACCTCAGTTTCTATTTCATTAACTTCTCCATTACTAATCATCTTTTCTACTTTTTCTCTTTGTTTTCTTAAATTTTGAACTGAAAAATTTGTCATGTCTGGATGCCTTTGTCTATATTTCTTTTTTATTGATTAGTTTTGCTTTCTCCTTTACATAAAAATTACACAATATCAGATCTCCTTTCCTTTCCCACGTCCATATTTTTTCTTCAGATCTCTCATGATCCTCCAGTTTCTCCATACTTTGGGGACTCATTGTTCCAGCATGCTGTGATGTAAAATGTGTTAGACTTTCTACACTAAATCCTTCATTTCGCAAGTATCCCATAACTCCTTCTTCTATTTTTTTAACTTCTACTTTATTAATCTTCTGTTTTACCTTCCCTCTTTGTGATTTTATTTATTTATTTTTTCAAATTTTCCATATCTGGATGCCTTTGCCTATATTTCTCTTCAAATACTTTGGGGTTGCCTTTTTTGTGTTGATTAATTTGACTTTCTCATTTGCATAAATATTACACCATATCAAATCTCTTTTCCCCATATCAATATCTCTTCTTTATACCTTTCAAAATCTCTAAATGTTATTCTTTATATTTTTGAACTTCCTCAGTTGCTTTTTTTTCTGTATGGACTAAGGTGTCTTGGTCTATATAATGCTTTTCATAAATTTGTTGTATTAATGAGCACAAGTTTTTATTTGAAGCTTCTGACAGTTTTTTCTTGTAGAAGTATTTTTCTTTCCTCTAATTTCTCTCTTAATCTTTTTGTACATCTTCTGTCTGGAAATTCTGAGCTACTTGCATAATAGTAACAATACATAATTTCCTTCTTATCCTCAATAGTCTACTCTACCATCTTTATGGCTCTTTTTTGGTCTATCGGTTTTTGTAATTTTTGTGGACTGCTGCTTCTTTCTACAACTGGAGAGCCATTGTCCCCCTGGGCCTAGCCTAGCCCCATCATAAGAATGTTTCCATGTCCTGAGGATTCTACACTGTAATTTTTTCCAGTACTGGCACCAGTCTGCCTACCAAGATTGGACACTTTTTTATACTGGGTCTTGTGCACCCAGCTATCTTTTTTTTATTTCTAACCTATTTCTGTCCATGATATATGCTATATAAAATACATCTTTATATCAGTGTTGTCTTGGGGAGGATTTTATAAAAAACAGGGTCCACCTTGTGAAGGTATTCACCAAGACTTGAGAATAAATTCAGTTTCAGCAATACTACTCTCTTTTACTTGCTGATTTTATCATCTCTCCATTCGGACCCTTATCATCTCTCCATTCTGACCCTTATCATCTCTCCATTCTGACCCTTATCATCTCTCCATTCGGACCCTACTTTTCCTTTATATTTATTTGCACATTTTCTAAGTTTTTCTGCCTCAGCTGATATCTTTGGCTTATTATTTGCAGTAGTGTATTATACATCCTGGCCTGCTATAATATTGCATGTTGCTTTTATCATATCTATCTTTGTAAGTATTTTTGTTGATCTCTTCCCTCTTCTATACTCTTCTAACAGTGAGACTTCTTGCCTTAAGTTCTTTATAGTTTTCTCTATTCAGTACTTCCATGATGGCATTTGATTTATTCCCTTTCTTTTCCTTATTGTCCTGTGTTTTTGTGGTGAGACTTTACCTATTATTAATTTAGCTGCACAGTAATACATCCTATTTACTTTTGTTATGTCCCATGAATTTCTGCTAACAGTCTTGATTACTGTGTTCATTTGTTTTTATTAGATCTCTAACATTTTGGGTTTTATTGACATTCTGTAATATATTTCTTTCATCAGTCTTAATATGTCTATCCATTTCTATTAAACCAAGCAGCTTTTCCCTAAGATCCTTTTTTTTCTAAATTGAGGGCACATTCTTTGTTCTGTGTTTCCTGCAGTCATTCTTCAGGAAGTTCAAGAATATCTTCCTGTGACATATTCTCTTCATCTGCACATTGTGTCATCTGCTGCTCTTTCATATGGGAACTCACTGGCCTATCACTATGCAGTATTGATTGTTTCAGAGTTGCCACCATTTCCTGTTCTTTCCTCTTCTGTGTAACTTCAGCTGAACTTTTGTGCTGGTTTCCTACTGAAGGGTCCAGAGTACCTTCATGTGGCAATGGATCAGATGCTTCATATTCCACCTGTTTTTGCTTAATTTGGGGATCCATTGCTCTGTCCTGCTGTGGTGTTACCAGAGTTAGATTTCCTATATTAAATCCTTCACTTTGCAGGTTATCTATAACTTCAGTTTCTATTTCTTTAACTTCTCCATTACTAATTCTCTTTTCCACTTCCACCTTTGTTTTCTTATTATTTTTTTTTTTTTTGTATTGCAAAATATTCCATATCTGGATAACATTGCCTATATTTCTATTTTAATATCGTTGGTGCTGGTTTATTTGTATTGATTAGTTTTGCTTTCTCCTTTGCATAAATATTCAACCGTATTAATTCTCCTTTTCTTTCCCATGTCTATATTTCTTCTTTAGATGTCTCTATCTCCACCTATTTCTCCTTATTTTGGAGACTGATTGTTCCATCATGTTGTAACATGACCTGTGTTAGAATGTCTACACTAAATCCTTTACTTCACAGGTATTCAATAACTTCAGCTTCTATTTGTTTAACTTCTACTTTACTAATCTTCTGTTCTATATACCCTCTTTGTGATCTTATTTTTTTTGTGTTGTGAAATTTCCCATATCTTTGCCTGTATTTCTATTCAAATATCTTTGGAGCTTTTTTTTTTTTTTTTTTTTTTTTTTTTGTATTGATTAATTTGGCTTTCTCATTTGCAATAATATTATACCACATAAGATCTCTCTTTCTTTCCTATTTCCATGTTTCTTTTTCATACCTTTCAAAAATCTCTAAGTTTTGTTGTTTATATTTTTACACTTCCTTGGCCACTTCTTTTCCAAATGTCCCAAGGTATCTTGGTCTGTATAGTGTTTTTCATGAATCTGTTGTATTAATGAACACACATTTGCATTTGAAATTTTGACAGTTTTTCTTTTGCAAGTATTTTTCTTTCCTCTACATTTTCTCTAAATCTTTTTGCATATTTTCTATCCGGAAATTCTGGGCTTCTTGCATAATAGTAACAATACATAATATTTTTCTTATCCTCAGTAGTCCACTCTATCATCTTTATGGTTCTTTTTGGTCTGACAGGTTTTTGTGGACTACTATTTCCTTCTACACCAGGGGGTCATCCTTCAGCTGTGTAGACCATTCAATAAATCAGTATGGACATGCTAGCACCCTGTGCCTTGTTCACCTCCCAAGGGGTCCCAACAGTGGGAACAGGTTCTCTATTCTAATGGTCTGTGGGCTGATCAAGTGACTCAAGGAAGATGTCCAACTCTATCCATCTGAAAGAGGCATGTGATTTTGTGACCTCTTTTAACTTCTTAATTGTCTTCCTAGGCTGTCAGAGGGATATCTGATGTAATGAAATATGTAATTTTGTGTCTTAAGGGAAAAAACTTTGAATAGTTTTGGGTACACACAATTGGAAAATCGTCCACGCTTTGTAGATATGTTCAAGGGCTAGGCAAAAAAGGCACTTGTAATGGGCAGCGCAGTAGAGCAGTGGTTAACATTGTCATGTCATAGCAAGAGGTTCTCCAGTTCAATCCCTGACTGGGGTGCCTTCAGTGCGGAGTCTGCTTGTCCTCCTTGCATTCACGTGGATTTCCACCAACATTCCAAAGACATGCATCTGGAGTGTTTCCGCCTGAGCTTCTGCTGAAAATGGGCTCTGTCCCAGTTGGACTTTCCTGATAAATAAATGTTAAATAAAGTAAATAATGCTTATCCATGTAAAAGATCTGTCAAATGTATCCACATTTACCTTTCTTAGATGACATGGCATAACAATTTTTCTGAGTAAAAAAAAACAAAGGAAAAGAGGAAGGATCTTTAATGGGATAATTAGCTGCCCACAACAATTGTAATTGGAACAGGCAATACAGCTGACAGACTGTGACACAAAAAATGTCTTCCTTCATGGACTGGCAGCAAGAAAGTTCTGTGGATTGTCATGTAAGTAGGCCACTTAGACACCAGTACATAGCCTCAGGCATATGTCATAGATAAAATGTATGGTGTGAGAGGAAGATTCTTAGGCTTTTGAAGACTGCCCAGACATACATTATCCTTGGAAGGATACATCTCATAAGGAAGCAATACTGAAACAGTGATCTAATGATAAACATCAACATTCCTAGGTATTCTGCAGGGCACCAAAGTTCAAATCCACCTTATCCCCATAGCTCTCAACCTTTCATCTCCAAAATGAGGAACACTACCTCTCAAAATGTGGAGCAGTTGGGCAAAATGTGGAACACCTACTAACAGCTTACTAATATCTTCAACTAGGAAGGTGACAGGATGGTTAAATTGTGATAATTTATACTTATAAAAAGTTATTTTGATGAATTAATATGACTGAGTACTATTTACAATGGATATATATTAAAAATATTCTTAACACTGAATATGTGACAGACCCTTTCAATGTGGAACTTCGAGGAACATGGACTTTTTAAGACCCCAAATAAGGAATGTTCCTCATAATGAGGTACATTTGAGAGGTATGCTTATCCCACCAGCACTAATAGATTTTAGCAGCCCAGGCAGCCACATAAATGGTACCAGAAAAAAAGGGATTTTACCAGGTAGTCATATCAATGATATCAGAAAAAGAAAAAAAAACAAAAGAATGGGATTTTACTCCAGACTCTCCCTAGTCTCAAGAAAGGAAAGAACTTGAAGGTCCATCACAGATCTTAACAGACTGAAAGAGTTTCAAAATGTTCATATATTCTGACCTGGCCAAGCTCCTCACCTTTGTTCATTCCATAAGCTGTCATTGTCATTCTGTATATAAAGGATGCATAAATTCACACATCTCCCCATACCCAGAGTGGACAGTGTTCTTTAGATTCAAAGCAGAAGAATCACACTGCCAGTTCAACCCCTTTCTATCTAATTTTATTTTTGCAACAAGGATATTCTGAAAGGCCTTATCTCCGGTAATTGCCTTTTTGTAAAAAAATAAAATAAAATGGGGGCTTTCATACTTACCTATACCTAGGTAACTGCCTAATCTAGGCAACATTACTGCATTCCTTAAAGGAATCCATGAGGCTCTATACATGACTGAACTACTTCCAGTCCTCCCACAGTAACAAAATTCTTCAGAGTCTTGGGATATATATCTTCTTGTATATCTTGATAATACCACTAGCATGACTGCACATGAGGAAGCTACAATGGTATCTGAGAAACAGGTGATGACAACATTCTCATTCCTTATAATGCCTGATTTCACTACTGCCTTGCATCCAAAATAACTGCCATGATAGATAAATCAAGTTTGTCTTTTGAGGTGGTCCCAGGCAATAACTACAGAGTTCTCAGATTTGTGCTAAAGGTCCCTGGAACTTGGGAACAGGCCTTTGGAAAGAAGCTCATAGGCAGTGATACTAACCATCAAGGCATTCATTTCTGTACGGCAATAGGGAGCTCAGCACATCCAAATGAACAATATCAAAGTGATGTGTTATATCTACAAGAAAAGGGGTTAATCACTCTTACTAGTGTAACTAGCAGTGTAAGTATGGAACATGATCCATGAATCAAGCAGAAGACTCAAGGCAACGTACATAACATTACAAGGCATGCTGTTGGCACAGAGCTTATACATTTACCCTTTTTGAAACTGCTGCCCATGCCAGATATGAAGTGTCTGTGGTGACTGACTAAAGGGAATTCAGAAATGAGAGTGAAAGACCTTAACTGTAAGCTCTCTCAAACCACAGAACTGGGATCTGAAGGATCAAAGGCTATGGATACAGAGTTCAAACTGATCTGAGGTACCATTTTTTCTTCCCCATGTGCAGTCTGGCTAAGTGATGCATGATTAGTATCACTGCCATGTACTCTTGAAACCAGAGATACTCCCTTGAAGATGCTTGGTATTCACTGGAGAAACTTAAGAAGAACTGTTGAAGCATATCTGTTTTGTCTAGAGGAAGAAAGTCTCTTCCCATCTCAGAGTTCTGCAAACATCCCAAGAAAATCATTCCATGAGAAGGGATGTGAAAAAAACTTCTGCAAATTGATTTGAATTCCCAGATTAAGCAGGTTCCCAAACTGCTGGAAGAGGCTTTTCACAGCTGGAAAGAAGGAGTCTATAAAGATAAAACAGTTGTCCAAATTCCAAAAATGTGAATGCAGTGAAGTCTGCAATAAGTGATAACTGGAGCTAGACATTTCCTGAATACTTTTTTTGCAGTGGAAAGTCCAAAGGGTGAAATAGAGAACTAGTAATGTAAACCAGGCAGCAAATCTTAAGGAATGTTTGAACTGCTCTATGATAGGGGAGGGATTAGAGGTACAAGATACTGAAGGGATAATATCTTGAATGTTGTAACACTGACAAAAAGATTTAAAAAAGAAAGATACAGCACTGGCCTCCAGGACCATTCTAATTTGGAAACTAGAAAAAATATGTAAATAATAACCGTTGCCTCTGAGATTGACAAGCACTTGTTCTTTGACTCACAGAGATGGCATGTTTTGCAGAATGGGAGGAATGAGAGCAATCTCATTTTCTGTGCAAGAAGGAACCTCTGGAAAGGAGAGAGAGAGGGATTCCTACTGCCAATCACATCCCTTTGGATTATATTTAGAACCCAACTATCTGAAACCGATGCCAAAAAGGAAATTGGGGGTTGTATAACAGTTAAGGTGTTTACTTCACAATCATAGGGCACAGGGTTTAAGTCACACCTTTGAAAGGGAAATTTTCTAGGCTTAAAATGGCCCACAAAGGCAGCTAGCCTGACTTTTAGAGGCCTTTCCTTTACTTTTTGAGTCTCCTTTCTGTTTTTGTTTTTAACCCAGAGTACTGACTCCTTACTGTTTAGATTGATTATTAAAAACGGGTGTTTAAAAGGATTACTTTGGTCTGAAAAAGGAGGGTTGGAAAAATGTGAGGGTCACTTTGAATTAGTTTTCCTCTTTCATCATATTTCTTAAGCACATTGGCTGCAGAAGGAAAAAAAAATAGAATCTCTTTATCTAAGGCAGAATTTAAAATCTTAGGTTTAACATCAGGAAGATTTTGAGACTGAAGCCAAGCAATTATCCTCAAAACTGAAGCAGCAGTTCTAGAGAAAGATTCAGCAGCATCATAAGCACACATTAACATGTTCTTATTCACCTGAGAAACAGCTGTCACAACGCATTTGATGACTTCTGTATGATCTCAAAAGACACAAGCAATAACTTTAACATAGGAGCTTGACAGTTTCAAGTCCTGAAGGTTAACATGGTAGAGGAACACAATGTTGCCCCCAACGTATTCATTTCATTCCCATCTTCGTCAGAAGGAATAGGATTAGCAGCAGTAACCTATTTAACAGCAGACAATTTTAAAAGTGAAATGTCGGTTGGCTTTGCTTTAGGATTAGAAAACAGGTGCTTGAGTCAGTGGCATATTGTATAACCTGTCAAACCTTCATTTAAAAGGCTGGATCCAATTAGAAAAAAACATTCCCTAAAGCTGGATTTAGCAGAAGAACAGGCGCAGCCTTAGGAGTTTGTAGCTGTAACAAATTGTATAGTTTCTGTGCCATAGGGATTTAACTGTGATCCCACTGAACACTTTTGTCATATTAGATAAAATGTCAGTGAAAGAAATTTTATCAGAAGGGAAATGTGATTCAATACTTTTTTTTTTTAAATCAGAATGCTCATACTGAAAAGAAACTCCTGATCTTCACTTTCTCTCATTGCAATGCCTGGCCTTTTGACTAAAAAAACTCATGTCAGAATAAGAAATAGCTATTTTCTTTTCTTTTTCTTGCCTGGAGATTCTGAAGACAATAAAAAATTAGTAGTAAGTTCCCCTGCGAAATCCCAGTACATCCGAAATGTACATGGAAATAGAAGCAGAGAACTGTAAATTTTTGCCACTAAGCACAGACTCCATGTACAAAGTCTGAGCCTCAGGTACACTGATTTTGGCTCCCATATCCAATTCCCTGCCACGTGAACTCCCTTCACCTCCCTATTTCCCTTACATTGACATTAGTGGCCATCCCTTGTCCACCCTGGGCATCCCATCAGCTACAATGGACATGACTATCTCACAGTCTTTAGTGGCTTAGAAGGCTACACCAAGAAGAAGAAGGAAAGAAGATGGGTGGTCTAAGAAACAAGTGACCACAGATTTCACCCAACAGCAATTGAGGCAAATTATGAGCCAGTCTGTCCCTAAAGAATTCCTATTTTTTTTTTACGCAAAGGTACAACTGTGCAGACTGAAGCCTACTCCATCAGTAACCTGAGAAAGAGACCTGAAATGTGTAGTTGAGGCTCAAATAGTCACTAAAGTCAGTGACAGGTAGAGAATAAGTGACAGCTCCTGAGGTAAGTAAACCACTGAAAATCCTCCATAAGTACAATATCCTGCTCCAAACACACAAAGATTAAATATCTTAATAAATTTAAAAAATACAAACTTTTCCTCACAAAACGTTTACACAGGCACTGAATTAACATCTCTCTTCAAAATGTAAAGATAGTCCCAATACTTTGTTTTTAGCAAAAGTAAACTTTTCTGCCAGAAAAAGCACACATTTTCCTCATAAAATAAAATAAAATATGTAGACTTTCATCAATGGTTATATATCTGATCAGTTCCTGAGGGATCACTAGCTGACTGGCAGAATCATGGAATCCACCAAAAACACAATTGCTTCATTGACAAAAAAGCTCTGAGGCCTCTTGCACTCCAGCTACCTTTACATGACACTCTACATGAGCTCCTGGCAGTTAGAATGCATAGAAGGTACCCAAAGCTCCGATAAGCTGGCCAGCACAGACCGTAAGACTGAAATCCATACATACATACATACATACATACATATATACATACATAAATATGTTTTGAGCATGGGCATTAATGCCCTTCTAGCTTGCCAACATACCAAAACACTTGTTCCCATAATAAGTGTCCAGGCTGTTCTTAAAAATATTTAAATTAGTACTTGTTTTAATGTAATTTGGTAATCTGTTCCAAGCATCAGCTACTCTGTCAGAGAACACCTCTCATTCCTTTAGAATCTTCTACATAGGTTATCTGATGATTCTCTAGTACTTTCTGATAACCCCAAACATTCCCAGAGGTAGTTGTCTCTAAATGCCCTATATATAAGATCTCCTCTTAGATATCTATAAGAGACACTGTACAAGTTCAGATATTTTAGTCTTTCATGATAACTTATATTTTCACATCCATGGATGCCCTTAGTATATTTCCACTGTACTCTTTCCAGTTTATTCATGCTTATTTTCCTATAGGGTTTCCATATTGTTATTCCATACTCAAGTTTGAGTCTAATGTAACTAACAAATAATGACTTCATTATGTTTGATTTCCTAGAGTGTATAAATCATTTTTATACAACCTATAGTTCTATAACTATCATTAGCCAATTGGTTGATATGATTAGAAAAACTCATAGCTGAATCTACCCATATACCCAGGTCCTTAAATGAGTCTACAGTTTCAATCACTGTGTGCTATATTAAATACTCAAATTTCAGTTTATGTCTCCCAAATCTCATATGCTTAGTTTTTGATGTATTTATTAACATATTATTCTCCTGTGCCCAAATAGTCATTTAGTCAAATTATTTTGCAGACATGCCTTATCTCTAACACTTGTAATCAGTTTACCCAATTTCAGGTTGTCAGCATATAGACTGTAGAACACTTCAGATGAAAAAGTAAGGACTGAACAAGAAAGGGCCTAGGAAAGAGCCCTATGGGACACCTTGACTGTAACCAAGGACTTCACCTGTCCAGTTGGTGTGTGATACTTGCCATGTCCTATTTGTAAGCCATGCAGCTATCCATCTTATCAACAGTACATCAATACCTAGCTATACTAATTTATTGATCAGTGTTTTGTGCATGACCCTGTCAAATGCTGAAGTTAAATCTATATAAATCACATCACAACACAATTTTTCATTTATAGCTGTTATTATATTGTTATAGAACATCATGTTACAGATGGTAATAGATCTATTTTCAACATATGCATGCTGATATATGGTTTCAAGTCCCAGCATATCCAGTTCTGACAATAACTTATCCAGTTTTACCTTCTCCATTATTTTTCCACAACATGAAAGTAGACTTAGGGGTCTGTATGATTCTGGATTTGTACTACTCCCCTTTCCCTGATAGACAGATTTAATAAGCGCAGGTCTTCAATCTGGAGGAATCTCCCTATATTTATATGACCTAGTGAATAACAGATATAATGGTAGTGTAAGTTCTTGCTGAAGTGTTCTCAGGTCATTGTTACTTATTCCGTCTTCTCCCTGCACTTTGTTTGGATCCAGTTTGCACAGTTCTTTTTCAATATAATCTAATTTGATTCCAGTATCTGGGGTTACCTGGATGTCACTAGGACAACTTACCACCCCTTTTGTGGAGCCAAACTGTTTTGCATAAGATTTTGTAAATATATCTATAGTCTGTTGTGTCTGAGAATAAATTTTAGAATCTGCACACTGTTTATCAACTTGTGTATCTTTACTCCTTCCACATCTTATGTATCTATAAAAAGGTTTCCTATTATGCTCAATGTCTTTATATACATTCTCTTCAAATTTTTCTTGATCTTGTCTAACACTATGCTTAATCTGTTTGTCCAGCTTGTTTATTTTAGTTTTCAAAGTTGTAGTTCGACCTCTCTTCCATTTCTTATATTTTTGTCTTTCACCTTAATCAGGTATCTTGTTCTTATGGAAATATACCCCCCTGATGTTAAACATTTTTTTGACTTTTTGCACTCAAACAATTTCTCTTTCAAAACTTTCCACATTCAATCTGCAGTTTTTCCACTGAACACCTCACTACAGTTAGTTTTATATAGTAACCGTTTTGCTTTTATGCTTCCCTATAATCTGTAATTAACCTTCTGTGTATTGGCTTAGATTTCAGTTTGGCAGAATTATCTAGCAATAAATTAACCTTAATAACCCCATGATCACTGCACATCAATTGTGGTAAAACATGACTTGAAGTTACAGTAATTTCTTTGGGAACACAAACAATATCTAGTGTATTCCGTCCCCCAGTAGGTTTTTTACAATCTGAAGCATTTGTTGTTCCTGAATATACTCTGTGAATAATTTCTTTACTAACATTGAATCAATATTATTCCAGTCTGTTTCTGGTAAATTTAAGTCCCCAGCTAATATTATTCTTCCCTCCTGTGCTTTATGCAAGAAATGTATAAATTCCTCTAAGTGATTTGCACTTGACTTTGATGGTCTATACACACCAACAATTGTTATATGTTCCAGGGTTGTCTTTATTGTCACAGTTACAGTCTATAGTGTTGGTGTTATCATTGAACATGTAATAATCACAAGTCTCTTAGCTGTTTTTAATCCCTATCATAACACCCCCACCTGATTTTTTGTTAGAATGTCTGTTACAGTATAAACATTTATACCCTGTCAGAATTGGTTTCCAGTCATTGTTCTTTAACCATGTTTCACAAACAATAACAACATCAGTCTTGTGGGAACGTTGCAAATTTTCTAATAAAAAAACTTTATTATTAATGCTCCTAGCATTAACAACCATCAGAGATGCATCAAATGTTGCCATCTGTGAACTGTTACATTTTTGACCTGGCAAAAGTCCTGGCTAGTGTTTGTCAAATATTGCAAAACATCTGTTGCAAAAATTCTCTTCCCTGATCTAGACAAATGCACACCATCCTGTCTGAACACGTACATGCCCAAAACTAGGCTTGGATGCTCTACAAATTTCCATTTATTAAAACAGGACATTTTTTTTCCATGTAAGTGTTTATCCGAAAAATCTTTTCATTCACAGTGACCTGACTATCCTTTCTATAGGTGATTTGTGAAAAAATATGTCCTAGGGCTGTCAGTTCCCGGCTAACAGTCAGAGAATCTTTGTTGGTGACATCATTTGTACCAACATGAATAAAAACAGATCCATACTTCCTTACATTAAGGCATGCCAAGGCTTGTTTCACATGTTCTACTTTTGCTGCTGGCAAGCATAACACTACTCGATGTTCATTATCATCTCTGCAGATATAAGTACCATTTCCTCTAATAACTGAATCTCCAATTACAAGACTATTTTTGCTGACCATCTCTGAAGAATCTTCTGCTTCTAATACAGTCATTTCTGCTCTGTCAGTTGTTACGAAGGATAGATCTTCATCACTATTAGTCTTATTAATTCCACTGTTTTCATTGCGTATTAAATTGTCATCCAGATGGCACTGTAAATCCACAGCTTGAGCCATGTAGTCAACATCTGTCCTTCTCTTCTTTTTTCTTACAGTAATGTTCTTCAATCCTTCCACATTCAGTTTTGATTTCTTCCTTTTCACCTGCCCCTTGCCTCTTTTTATACCTTTTTCATTGGAAAGGTGATGCCTTTTTCTGTAGACTGAGGGTTTTCTGATAGACAGATATCTTCATTCCCTGTCACCAGTGTGTTACATAACAAAGCAGAATCCTTTTTACTACATATTCTCTTTCCTTTACAGTCATTAGTCAGTTTTTTTTTCTTCCTTGTTATTTGTTGAGAACTTCTTCCTTTCTTTCTTTCTTCTTTTCTTTTTTGTTTCCTTCTAAACAAACCGGATCCTCAGATTGCTGAGTACTTGCATCCACAATTCCATACTTCTCAGGGGACTCATCATGTTTCATAGGGGTTGAATATTCTTTGCAGAACATAGATGCATCATTTCCTAAATTTGTTCTATTTGTTCTATGCCTAATATTATTTAGTTCATCAGTCCAGTCATTAATATATGATACAACAGTTCTACAAGCCATGCCAATTGCACATGTGCAATCATCATCACTAAGTCGAGATTTGCTTCTAACAATGTTAAGCAAATCATCCAACTTTTGACACGAGGAACAAAGATCACCAGCATTATCAGATGTTACCTTTAAATATGCATAGCATTTATTACACTGTACAAGATACTTGCGCATTATCAAATCGTTAATTGCATACTCATTTAAGGAATCCATATTCAGCTTTAAATTAATAAAATATTGCAAAGGAAAAAAAATTACACAAAGTCAGTAGCAAAGAATTCAAAGGAACTTAAATCAACTTGTATGACAAAAATTATACCAGCAATATCCAACTAAATAATAAAACACAATAAAGTTGTTCTGACCATACAGGTTCTACCAGCCAGACAGAAGTTGTAATTTCTTTACGTCGCATGCTCACTATAGCTCGCAGTTGCACCTCCTTTTAACAGTAAAAATAAATAAAACTTCTCTTACCAGTCAACCACAACAAATCACAAACCAAGACAGGTTTAGATATACTCAGAATTTTTCTCTCTGCAGTCTGTGTAAATTTATAGCTGTCTAGGCCCCTTGGGGTGGCTAGATCTTGCCTGTCTAAATAGCTTAGTCTCATGCAAAGGTGATCTATGGGTTGAACATTTATGCTTATCTACAGGATACTGATAGGAAGTTGAGACTCATCTTGAAATATCTAGGTTCCTTGGGTTCTTTGCCTCTGTTATGCCTTTCATCATGGTACAGACAAATCAATGATCACTGTCATATGAAGAGTCAGAACTTGTATGGCATAACCTAGGTAAATGGTTGCCATATTTCACCATCAAACAAAGTTAGAGTAATATGCCTAAGAGAGATTCAATTGCCATGGTGAACACAACTGCAATACTAAGACCACAAATCCCAGATGTTCCACTAGAGGGCTTTCACATGAATTATGGCAATGCGGGGGTCATGCAGATTAATGCTGTCATCAACATCAAAGCCTGGGGTATGTTTCTGCTAGTACTGCAAGGGACAACTTGAAGAACAGAAGCCTTCCTAAAGGAAAAAGTCCCATCAAATCCTGTTGTCACAGGAATATCACACTATCATATAAACCTAAGAACTTGAAATAGGATTATAGGAGGTTATTAGACTAATGGCCCCAGGGACCTTACAAGCCTAGTCAAGTTCATCTTGTGTTCCCAATGGTGTCTTGGTTCAAGCAAGCATTAAAATCAGCACCTATTGTCCCTGTCCAAGAGGAATACAGGTGGAACTCCTGAGGTGAATTTCCAGTTACTCAGCAAATCGTCCAAATTTCGCTTAAATAAGGCCAATGAAAGGCTTTGTTTAACATAAATAGGAAGCTTGTTCCAAAGGCTGGGCAACCTCTGTGAGACAAATCTGTCTTTCAAGCAGGTTCTGTTGATGTCACATACCAGGTTAAGGTCCTTAGAGTGAGTGACCCATTTGCCAGTTGACTTGCGAATGTACAGCATTTCCATCAGAACTGGGTCAGAGATTGCTCTATGTGCAAGGCATAGGTCGCCTCTGAGCAATCTGCATGACACAGGGTAAAGTGACAATCATTTTAGTCTGTTGGAATGAGACAGATCTAGAAGACCATGAATTTTCTTCATAAGGAACCTTTGTGGTATTTTTGGGTTGTCTTTGAACCGAGGGGGAGATTACAGATTGAGCAAAGACTCTGTTGGAGGCCATCTTGTGCAAGCAAGAAAAGCAAAGAGCCCAGAGAACCTTTTCCATTTTGCTAGATATAATTTTCTAGTGCTGGGCTTCCTAACTTCCTTCTCAGTGTTAAGCATGTACTCAAAAAATGTGTACCTACCTGGGATTGTGAGAGATCTTGGCCTAGTAAGACTTTCAAAGTAAACAAATGTAAATACATAAAATCTTGCCAATGTTGTTAATGTGCATGCTGTTGGAAGTGCTTTACATTATGCCCCAGAAAGGAATATATGGTAGTTGACAGTTTGGTAATAACTACCAAATGTACGACATAGCTGCGGAAGGAGAAGTTATGTTATTAAAGTAACCATTAATGTAGTCACTGTTGCAGTAATAACTTAAGGGATTTCTACTGAAGTCAGAGTCTGACATGGGGCAGAGTTCCAGAACTCTTTTCTCTTTCCAGCCAAACTGATCTTATGTCTCCAACCTTCCAGTCATCTCCACATTGTGTATAAAGTAAGTCATACAGTCAGCCATCCTCTGTTCTTTCTTGACCTACCTAGAAATCACCCAGACTTAGAGGGTTAGGATGCTTGCCTGGAACTATAGGAAAGGAAAGGAAAAGGTTAGAAGCACAGCATGTCCCACCATCAAGCAACTCAACCTCTGCTACAGGTGGGGCTCATAATTAGCATATAAGGGGGGAGCAGATGCACAAATCAAACTGAAGTAAGGATAAAAAAGGGAGGAAGGAACAAGACTGTGCTCTACCCCAATCCTGCATTCTCCCAAAGAGGAAAAGGAGGGTGGGAAATTGGATTGCAGCAGTGAATACACTTGAACAGTTATGACCAGTTAATGACACAACTGCACTGTGTTCACCATGCAAGTCAGTGTTGCAGTATTAATTTCAGGTATAGCAGTAAGCACTCTCCCCTACTATCTTTTGGTGGTTAACAGCCTTGATAAAGGAGGCAACATGCTTTTTAGGGCAGCCAGAACAAACCCTGCTGAGTTGTCGTGCCACTAATGCTTCAAGAAGTGTGAACTGAGGTCCAAGTGGCCTGCAGCAGAATGTAACTAGTGGGAACTCCCTTTAGGAAGGCTACCATGATAGCTGTACCCCTGGTGGAGTGGAATCTTATATTGCTTGGCCATTGTTTACCAAGGACTATTCGGCAGAAAACACAATGTAAAAGGAAAGCCACTGGGACATATTTTGCTTTGAGAGGTGCAATCCTTTCTTGTTTTCTGTGAAGGCCTGAACAAGTTCACCCATCTTCATTACCCTTTACATGTAGTATCATAAATTGTCTGTGATCATCTAAGGAACGGAAGATCTTTTCTCCTTTAATGATCTCAGAAAGAACACTGGGAGATAGATGGCCTGATTTAGAACCATTCTCTTTCTATTTGTCATAAAGGAGAGACTGCAGCTCAAGGTATCCTTGTATGAGTGGAAGAGCAAAAATGCCCTCCTGCATAAAGGCCTGCAATTCTGATACCATCCAGGCAAACCACTAGGTATATGGTCTTCCACGAGAGAAACTTTCTGTCTGCTGAACCTGCTAGTTGAAATAGAAGAACACATTTCTCTAAAATGTAGATCCAGTGGAGGTACAACTCACATCTTAAGGGCCTGAGATGCAAAAACCCTTTCCCAAAACTGTTTTACTACCCTTCAACAGCAGAACTAACTAACTAACTAACTAAATATATAAATAAACAATGTTATAACAAGGTAGCTAAATTTGCCAATAAATGAGCACAGTTCTGCTGGTCTCTCCCTGTACTCAAATCGTGTTTACAAATCTGGAATTCTAACATCAGGCAACAAAGCAACCTATCCAGATTAAAAAACTTGTTAAAACACTTGGGTCTGCTATTGATTCTTCCCAGAGTAGACTGCCTCAGCCCTTACACATCTACAATAGCCCAATATACTTCAACAAAGCAAATGAATATACGTCTCCTACTGCCTTCTACCCCTTTGCCTTTACTCCCACTTCTACTTCCTCCACTCAGACCATTACATTTTTCCTCTTCAACACGATTCCATCTCAGGCTCACTACCTTCTATCTCATCTTCACCATATCTTCCTTTATCTGTATATCAGCTAACAAATACACATACTACTCACATATTAATCACTCGGTTTCTGCTTTCTACTCTTACCTCCCGCACCTTCTCTCTAATATTTCATACCTATAAATGTAAATTTGTAAAATATTTTTTAAACAACACTGTCCCCCGGATTCAGCAAACTTCCGTGCAGGAATAGATTATTCCTGCATGGAAGGGACCATTCCCGTGCAGCACAGCAGCGCACCATGCATATGTATGAAGGTGTGCTGCCATGCTCTAAAACAGACATGGTTCTGTGTGCAAGCACAGGGGGGGGGGGTGTCCATGCAGTGCACAGACACTAAATATGCCCCCTGTGCTCAGAAAGTGCTGTATGGCACTTCTGAAGTTGTACTTGGCATAATATTAGAGTTTAGCTCTAATATTATGCCACTATTTCAGTGTCCGCAGACACTGAAATGTAAAATAGAAGCATTTCAGTGTCCGCAGACACTGAAAGCAAAATGACAGTAGGAAAGCAATACAGGGGGTGTGTCACAGCCTCTGTGACACACCCTGTATTGCTAAAGTGCCTTATGGCACTTCTGCAGTCTGCAGAAACAGCTAATGTGTGCAAATGCAAACATAATACGGGATAAATCCCCCAAATGTACACAAGTACAACCTCAGCCCCACTAAAAAAATAAAGCACATACTGAACATGTCATGCATCAGCATGAAACATGCACAGAACCTTGAAAGCCCAGTCATTGAAATATGTCACAAACACAGTCCCAAGTAGTTGTCACAACACCACAATACACACCCTCATAACCTACAGAAAATAATAATAATATATCCCTGTTTATAATGCCCTAATGGATGTTTAAGTGTAGCTAATTGGGTATGTACATTACAGCTTAAACATCCCATAGGAGTTAAATGAAAATAGATAAGGGAAAATGTCCAAGTCATGATAGTGTAGTGGTTAGAGTAACAGCTTTACATGCACATGTTCAGAGTTCGAGTGCCAAGACAGGAAATTTATTTTATTATGTGAAAGTAGTGTTAAACTTATTTTAGTAAATGTAAACTATGCAGCAATTAGTTTTTGCCAACCAGGGAAGAGTAGCAATTCCAAAAGTGAGATGGAAGTGTAGCAAAGATGTGAAACCCCCATATAAACACACATGCCCCATACAGTATAGTTACACAGGAATATAATGTAATGAAAGCACATAGGGAGATGTCATGGAAGGTAAATGTAAAAGTATAAATGTGTATGTAAATATTTATGTTATATTACACAATGACTGGCCATTAACATACAAAAATGAGTTCCCTAATTGGCCAGTCCAAACAGAGTGCCCATTTAAATCCGAGAGTATGCAAATGGGAAAAGGTCTGGATGTCTGGACTTTTTCCATTTGTATACCACCTGTTTGTATTTCCAACCTGCAGAGATAGCAATGGGGAAATGAAAATCTCCTTTGTATTTACAAACATATCTCGCTGTGTTACGAGTCAAAGAACTCATATAACATAGCAAGATATCATAAAAAAATGCAATGGAGATCCTCCTGTCAACAGAGAAAGGAAGATCTCCGTTGCCTTTTGAATATATCTCACTATGTTATACGAGTTCATCAGCTCATATAACATACCAAGATATGTAAAAAAAAAAGCAAATGAGATCCCCCATCTCCATTGTTACCTCTGCACAGCACTGATGCACTGCATAAGTGTGGGAACATGTCCCTTTCACATGTGCAGTACATCAGAAATGGCCCAGAATACTGGAAAACTGTGGAAGGGCAACATGGAAGTATGATACAATGACATTTTTAAGAAAGGTACGTATTGTTTTTCTTAAATAATGTCATTGTATAATAGCAATAACCCATGGCTGGGTGTGGGTAATACTGGACCTACCTACAGCTGACATTGTATAGTAATGAGGGCACTGCCCTCATGACCAAACCACACCAGCTGTGGGTAAATTCAGTATTACCCACACCCAGCTGTGGGTTATTGTTTAAATATAACATTATACGCATGATATGCAGAAATATACATTAATCCATTTGTATCCATCAGACCTTGTTCTGCCCAGCAACAAAACAGTCAGCACTGCCAAGATTCAAACGCAGGATGCTGTCTTCAATAATCACACCAACATACCACTATACCATCTGACCTATGCAATGCTATAGTGCTTTAATGAACATATCCTGCATTCAGTTCATTTAACATTAATAAAAAAAAAACACCAGCCCCAAGTGTTGAACCTATGACCCTAACCATTTTAATCAGAGGAATGTACCAGTACATGAGCTGAGCTGCAGGAATTAATGTTGCTTTTTCAAACATATCATGCAATAGAGGCATGCAACATTAGGGGAAAGTGTTGTGGAACCCTTTGTACATTGCATATAGACATGTACACACACACACACACACACACACACACACACACACACACACACACACACACACACACACATATATATCAGATGAAAAATATATATGTAAATGTACAGTCATAATATAGATATACATATATTAAATATAACAGAAGGAAAACAAAATATACACCAATATACACCAATGGATGACAACACGTACTGACTACAATCCTCACATTATCCTACCAACCCCACAAAACAGATGTTGGTTGAGGAACAGACCAAGCATAATAGGCAAACATCTGGTCAGTCTGTGGACAACATGCCAGTTGGGAGCTATGTCAGAGGCATATCAGTGTCAGATGTCAAGTCACCCAGTAAATGCATGTCCAGACAAACCCTGTCAATGTAGCAACCCCCTATGTGTATAACAATGCTAATCTACTGTATGTGAAGCTGTAGCCTTACACCTTCGTAATGTCCCCCACACAGGCCAGGTAAATGGGCATCCCATATGGTGGAACTAGCAGCTGTGTCCAGGCCCACAACACAATACTATGTGGGCACCTACATGGCTGCATGGCTTCAGCAATACCCGACAGGATAACATCAACCCCCTCAAGGTAGGCTGAATGCTTGTGGTGGACAGCAGCAATACACAAACCACAGACTTGGTCCATAGATTGGTTGTACAGGCCAGATCAGGAGCACGCACCAACCTGGCTTCAAGTCAACTTTTGTCTGATCAAGCAAATAAGGTCACAGGTGGAGTACTGTAAGGCTAACTATGAGTACAAATTGGACACATCCACCAAGGCCAATCGCAGGCCATCTTCACATATGTCTGCAATCTCTGAGGCCATATACCAGCCCACCCTGTAATGGTGGCCAATCAGGCCACATGTACACACAACATAGCTATAGGCAACCCACTGCAGATAGATTTAGGGCAAACATCACCCCCTGGCACAGCAGCACTATAGCTGGATATGCACAGCACCTATATCCCTCCCCTCATCACCAGTGAGCAGGTACATATTGCCTACTGAAAGGCAACTAATGTAGGTATCCATGGCACCTGATAACATCCCTGTCTGCATCCTACATGAACTCAGGCATGTGTACCCAGCAATATTGCACTCCGTAATCACAACAAGGCTTGGCACCATCCACACCACATCCACATGGAAGATGGCCAATGTCATCCCTAGGCACAGACATAAATAAGAAGTATTGGAGTAGGAAATTAAGTAGGCCTCTTTGAGGGGAATATGACACATCAGGTCCAGCAGTGCAATGCAAGCAGATACAGTGCTGCTACGTTACAGGGGTATGGTATGGAGTGGTGGCTACTGGTATTCAATGTAGATGTGGACATTCTGTACATATGGTTGTCAAATGTATGACGTCTTGTGATGTGCCTCCTTTGTAATGTCTCTCAGGTGCAATGTTGCATCAGCAAAGGTCAACATTCTCAGCAGCTCTGACAAATATAATCATAGAAGCCATACTACACAACTATACAACCATGCCATAATGTTTGGCTGGAGCCAGCAACATCTGCAGGAGAGGACTGGCCTGTGGGGCAACCTTGTCCACAGGGTACATGATGTTGGCCTGCATGCATGTACATATGAGCAAATTTGGCATCGTGAAAGTGACCTCATGCACCATGCTTGACAAAGGGCTGCTGCAGTGGCCAGGGACTACACAGCCACAGGTGTGGATCTGGCCTTGCAGCCACACTGGCACCAACTGGGGAGCTCCACGGGTAACTTGGGGCACCCATCCCAGGACAACATCAGAGTACAGACCCCCACATACTGGAGGTGGTTGACACCCAGACAATGGACGAGCAGTGTACAGATAAGGCCCCAGTGTAGATTACTAGACTAGTGCAGCAGACATAATTGTAATTGTAGAGTATCTATGTACATGTGTCAAGTCAGATTTCAGTTTTGGATGGGGGTTTTCTAATGCACAGATGTGAACATCTATGGTGAAGGACAGTAAATTGTGTAGTATTGGGGGTTGTACTGTAGATGTGCACACATGCTGCATCCATCCTGTACCAATGCCACTTGTGGGTCTGCTGACCATACTCCCCTCACACAACTACCTAGGTCCCAACTGCCTGCATGTGGGATGGCAGCCTGCAGCTGGTGAGTATGCAATTTTACTGTTGTGGTTTGCCAATACCCCAGGCATGTGAAGGCCATGCAGTGTACCATGCACACAATTGTCACTCATAGCCATATTGCTTTATGTGCATGTTCACCTGTGTTGGAGTCAACTGCATTGCATCACAGTGGTTGCCACAGGGGCATATCTGATGAGGATGCATCATCCCTGTAGCATAACACATGGCCTGTCAGTGCAAGACTTTTGGACAGAGAGTAACACAATGGTTGGACAAACGGCATAAGGTAGGGACATGTGTAAAACATTACTGTTATATAATGAATATATAAACAGTGTACACATCCCAGTTAAGATGCCAGGTGTTTGTGATGTCTATACAAATTGAGACCACAATATGTCAGTACTCATTTTTTCCAAACTGTAATGTGACCTATGACATGAACAATTCCCTGAACAAACAATCAATCTGTTGGCCTACCACAATACACTGGATGCATATGTGTGCACACCCTTCAAATAATATGTCATTGTAGCAGCTTAAGATTTACTGACAGCATACACTCTGCTTGGGTACACACCAGCCATCAAGTAAAGGCACTCTGAGTAACACCAAATAACAGTCTGCTGTCCAAGTGGGATATTCATGACATTTGCTCAGTTGCCTGCAACAGCAACAGCCATGACTTGCAGACAGCATACAAAGCAGCAAAGGGATCTCATATTTGAAGGCTATCAGTCAATTAGGGTACAACAACATTACCACAGCAGTGCATACACCATGGAATACAGTGGAGACAGTTGTCAAGAGGTGGAGTGAATATAGGACAATAGTGCTATTGACAAAAACCTGATGTCCCTCTAAAAATGATGATAACACATGTCAAGACCTGGTCAGGGAGGTTGCTAGTGGAAATACAGCAACACTGAGGGAGTTGCAGGAACTCCATGCTAGTACTGGTGTTCTGTACTACCTGTGAGAACACTTTCCCATATGCTGCATACGTCTGGCCTATGGGGTAGGGTCAGAAGATGGAAGCAATCCCACATACAAATTGCAATGCAGCAGATCATGTCTCCCAAAGGCAGGTGAGAAAATGTGTCATGGTGTAATGAGATTAGGGATTGACCTCACAGCCACAATACCAACAGGTATGTGTGGTTCACAAGCAACACCTCTCATAACCTGAACATCAAGGGAAGGCATCTCTGATCAGTATTAGCAAAAAACTACGGGCACTCATAAAATCATCTAAGGCCAGCTTCAAGAGAAAAATTGCATAGGACACTAAGGATAATCACAAGGCTTTCTTTAGTTATGTTAGGAACCTGGGTGGGAATTCCCAGATATGCACAGAATTAGTCCAAAATGACAAAAAATACACCAAACCCACAGACATTGCCAACATCCTAGCTGACAGGTTCAGCGCAAACTTCTCCCCTCCTTCCCCACCAAAAGGGCAAATATCTATCCCAGCAGAGTGCTGCCCCCCTGACATCTCAGATGCTCAGGTAAGAGCCACCCTCTCCAAAGCAAAAACACAGCATCAATGGGACCAGACGGTGTCCCGGCTGCCCTACATGAACTCCAAGAAGAACTAAACCCAAACATAAAACTACTGTTCAGTCTCAGCCTTACTACAGGATATGTACCCAAAGAGTGGCGTACAGCAACAGTGGTCCCTCTCCACAAAGGTGGTGCCTCAACGGATCCTGGAAACTATCGCAAAGTCTGCAAAGCTATGGAAAGGATCATCATGGACCTCATAAATAAAGATATTGGGGACCTACAGACACTGGATCCTACCCAGTTCGGCTTTGTTAAGGGCAGATCCTGCCTCTTATACCTGGTTGATTTCTTTGAAACAGTCACCAAGGCCATTGACGAAGGGAAGGTGGTCCACACAGCCTACCTGGACCTTGCAAAAGCCTTCAATACAATACCCCACTTGGGCATTATAGATAAGCTCACCAGCTTAAATATAAACCCCTATGTCACTAGATGGGTTGCAAACTGGCTCAAGGACAGAACCCACATGGTTAGAATTGCTGGAGCCATGTCAGACTCCAAACTAGTTACAAGTGGCATCCCACAAGGCTCAGTCCTGGGACCTCTCTTGTTCGGTATACATTTCTCGGAGGTACAGGCTAATACGGAAGGACTGTGGCTGACCAAGTTCGCAGATGGCTGCAAACTGGGCGTCATAATAGACTCTCCAGCCGACACAAGCATCCTCCAAAAGGGCCTCATAGAAACAGACAACTGGTGCCAGAGCCATGGCCTCAAGCTAAACGCCAAAAAGTGTATAGTAACCCCCTTTGGCAAAAACAAAGTGCCCACAAATTACCACATAGGTGGTAATCCATTAAGTATGGAAGAAGTAATTAGGGACCTGGGGACCCAAGTTGATAGCAATCTCTCATTTGACAACCAAGTGGCCAAAGTGGTTAGAAAAACATTTTATATAGCCCACCTAATCATGAAGGGATTCACATTTAGATCAGGGGAGGTCATCGTGCCTCTTTACACATCCCTCATCAGGCCCATAATTGAGTACAATGCCCCTTTTGGGATGTACCTTACCAGACACCTGCAGCAACTGGAAAGACCCCAAAAGTACCTCACCAAGAGGATCAAAGGGCTCAAATAGATGCCATATGCTGCCCGGTTAAAGAAACTCCAGCTCTACTCAGTGGCATACCACCTGCTCAGAGGCGATCTGTGCCTGACATATAAAGCCATGTCCAACCTGGAATTAATGGACATGCTGCACCTCAGAAAATCCAAATCCCATCGAGCTACATGCTCGAGAGACTTGAACCTCAGCACTGAAATAAATAGGACATGCTGGAGGGACAGATTCATAACCCAGAGGCTCCCTTCACTCTGGAATAAAATCCCAGTCCAGGTTAGGCAGAGTCCCTCATTGATTCTCTTCAAGAGGAATCTTGATGAGTGGATGGGAGATAGTAGGTTTACCCTGGGTATCACTTCTGTGTCACTGTTAGACAGAGGCACAGTATACTAACCTCGAAAAAGGGCATAGCAAAATTCATTTAAAATGGGTGGCGAAAGCCAAACACACTCTGGCTAGGCTTATAAATGCCCTAGGGCAGATAGCCTAGTATGAACCTATGAACCTATGAACATCCCCATGGTGAATCACACTGGTGGCAGCAGTCTGCTGTGGGGTTGCTGTTCCACAGACAGAACAGGGCCTGTAGTCACAGTGGTGTGAATTCTGAACATTTCCAAATAACACCCACTTCTGCCCAAAATCCATCAGGCGTCTGCAAGAATGCTGAGGATGAGGAGATGTATCAGCCTTCAGCATGAGAAAGAAATGCAGCATACATCTAAAGCTATCTATGAATGGCTCCACCTGAACACAAACATGGGTATGGATTGGTCCAGCCAGAGCCTAGACCTACACCAGATAGAAAACCCCAGTGTGACCTGATGAGGGCTGTGCACATTCTGACAGAGTTGGGTGACTTTTGCATGGAAGAGTGCCCAAATAATGCTAAGTCAGGATGTGCCATGCTGATAGATACCATCACAAGAAGAGTGAATGCTGTAAGTCACTTAAAAGGTGCTTCAACAACTTATCATCTTAAGAGTGTGCACACGTATGCAATCAACATATTGTATATATAGCAGTTATATTTTACACGTATCACATGTTTGTTTATCGATTGGATTGCACACATCATATGTCACATGGAAGGTGGGTGACATATTTGAATGCATTATTGTGGTTTCATCCTCTATATTGCAAGAATATGGCATGTTAACAAGGTTGTATACACTTATCATATCCACTGTAAGCGTACAAGGCTGGAGATGTAACAGGGATTGTGTGACCATACATTCACTACTTGTTTGCAGATCTGACACTCACATGTATGTCATTAATCAGTGATGTCACTACTCAGATCATCCCATGTATGTCACAGAGAAACACAGGGGTTATGAGAAATATAGCAGACATATGAGCCAGACCACTGCATATCCTGTGAGGATATGTACAGTTGTGAGGTATGTTCTGTAGTACTTGCCACTGTGCCATACAGGTGGACAGCAATGATGTGTACATGGCTGCAGTCTGTACTAGGGAAAGGACATCAGACACTAACACTAATCACGCATCCCAGAGCTCTATATTGCCAGTTACATGTTGTACAACTGTCTGCAATACATGATATTGACAGCTATGTGTCATGCATGACAATATATGGGTAATGTGTGGTCTGTGTAACATATTTGTGCCACCTTACCTGTAAGTGTGTGTGTGTGTGTGTGTGTGTGTGTGTGTGTGCGTGTGTGTGTGCATGTGTGTGCATGTGTGTGTGTGTGTGTGTGTGTGTGTGTGTGTGTGTGTGTGTGTGTGTGTGTGTGTGTGTGTGTGTGTGTGTGTGTGTGTGTGTGTGTGTGTGTGTGTGTGTGTGTACCAGCCAACATCAAAGTGCAGGTATTAATGTACATATGTTGTCTTCCTCTCACAGGTGGCAATAGGGTCTGGATTCTCCCCCTTTTGAAACAATGTCAGTATCTCTGCAGACTCTGCCAGTGATGGTAGAAATACTGAGGTACAGGTGGGAGTTGTCAGAGTCTGAATCTGTGCCCTTAGTTGGCATCCCACTCTTGTGCACACCATCACTGTACACAGTGACAATTCCCACGCATACCCCGTCACCAGTGGCCACAGATGATGGACATTTGGCAGGTGGTGGCATTGAACAGGCTAGTGTGGTGACTATGGTAGGTGTGAATGAAGATACTGGCCATAGCCAGAGTGCAGGCAAGGTCCCACACAGGTGGATGGACAGGTGTGCTTGCAGGAGGAATGCTGCTCATTGGGCCACAGTTGCAAGTGCCACAGAAGGAGTCATCAGATGCATGTTCAAAGCTGTCATGGATGCACAGGCACATAGTGAATGCCACAACACACAAATACTCAGGGTGGTGGATGCAACTCTCCCTGATGTACGTGGTGACATACATGACCTTGTTGGGTCCACACATAAAAATACTGAGATGTGGATCCAACCACAGACTAATCACCTTGGGAATCCACATCCCTCCCACCCCCCTTGCAAAGGTAACCATCATGACAAACATCTCCAAAGCTAACCTTGGGGTCCTTAAAACAGAGGTGGCTAAGTTCACTGCACCCATGCAAATGGAGAATAGTTGCATGACCACCAGATCATACACCAATGCACTGTATGAACACATATACATATGCATGGATCTCGCCATGACCAGTAGAACCAAAACATTGTCCTCCAAAACAGGAAGCCAATGTGGTGGTCTCCTGCCATACACAAACTCAACAACGGAACAAATAAACTGATACAGAAAAAGGTGACATCCCAAGACTGGAACAACTCCCTTATTGGCCTCAACAAAAGATTGAGATCACTCATCTAATCCTCTAAAGCTAGCTATGAAAACAGAATTGCAATGGATAGGAAAGACAAACACAAGGTCTTCAATAGTTATGTGGATAATGTCCACACCATTACCCAGATGTGCTCTGAGCTACTGCATAATGGTACCTCCTATACCGAGCCAACAGATATTGCCAATATACTGTCCAACAGATTCAGTGCTAACCTGACCCGTCTCAACCCCCCAAAGGACCAATCGCAATAACAGTAGATTACCAGACACCCAGTACTACTGCTGCACAGGTTAAAATAGCACTGTCCAAGGCCAGGAATACATCTTCTATGGGACCTGAGAATATCCCTGGCTGTGTTGTACATGAACTACAGAGTGACCTGGCACCACTCCTTTGTGCCCTGTTCAGTCACAGCCTCACCTCAGGCTTTGTCCCTACCAAATGGCGCAGTGCGACACTCATCCCTCTCCACAAATTAGGAGTGACTACGGACCCTGGGAACTATCACTGCATTAGACTGATGAGTCTGATATGCAAAGCTATGGAACACATCATAATGGACCTAATAAATAAGGATATAGGGAATCTCCAAAGTCTGGATCCCACACAGTTTGGTTTTGTGGAGGGTAAATCATGTCTGCTCAACCTGGTCAACTTTATGAGTCAGTCACCAGAGCTGTGGATGAAGTCAAGGTAGTCATACAGCCTACCTTGATCTGGCCAAGATATTTGATACCATTCCCCAATCTGGAATCATAGAAAACCCACTAAGGTAGGCATCAACCCCTATATTACTAGGTGGGTTGTAAAATGGCTCACACTTAGACCCACGGTGTGAAAGTAGCTGACTCCAAGTCAGACTGATGACCAGTCACAAATGGGGTCCCACAGTGTTCGGTCCTGGGTCTTCCCCTGTTTGGTATCAACTTCTCTGAAGTGCAGGCCATCACAAGGGTACTCTGGTTGACAAAGTTTGCAGATGATTACATGTTGGGAGCTATTATTAACTACCCAAGTGATGTTGACATCAGCAGAAAGACCTCACTGAGACCAACATATGCTGTCAGAAGCATAGCCTGAAGCTCAATGGATAAATATGTGTCAGTATCCCCTTTGGTCACAACTCAGTTCCCATAAATCACCACATTAATGATAGTCCACTGAACACAGAAGGCATTATAAGAGATCTGTGAACACAGGTTGACAGCAACCTCCCTTTGAATAACCACATTACCACTGTGGGAAGACAGTCCTTCTATTTGGAACATCTGATTACTAATGGTTTTGCATCCAGGAAGTAGGGGGTCATTGTCTCCCCCTACCTTTCCCTCATTAGGCAAATCATCAGGTACAATGCCCCATTTGGCATGTACCTCAATGGACACTTGCAACAACTGCAGAGGCTGTAAACGTACCTCACAAAGATGATCCTAGGCCTGAAACAGTTGTCCTATATGGACAGACTCAAAACACACCAGCTATTCTCTGTCTCATAACATCTACTTAGAGGCGATCTCTGCTTGCCCAACAAAACCATGTCTGACCCAGCTCTGTTAGAAATGCTACATCCAAGGATATCCCAATCCCTCCACACCACATGCTCCAGAGACCTCAATCTCATTACCACAATCAAAAGAACATGCCAGAAGGATGGGTGCATAACCCATACACTGCCCATGCTATGCCTAGATGACCCATACATGTCAAATAGAGCAGCTCACTGGTCCTCTTCAAGAGAAATCTTACTGAATGGATGGGAAATAGAGAAATCACCACAGGGAGCACTGCAGTGGCTCTACTCCACAGAGGCACTGGGAAATAATGTCAGGTGGCACAATGACAGGGTAATCCCCTGGCTAGGCTTGTAAAGGCTCCAAGGTCATTAGCCTAGTACACATCTATGAACCTATGAACCTAAACATCTGGATATCCCATATACATCTGTACAGAGGACTGAAATGGGCTGCACAATGGCTTAACATGCTGTATATGAGGCAGATGCCATTACCATGCTATATAAGGTAATGCCATCGAGAGATGGTAAACAGGCATGGATGGTACACTAATCAAAATGCTATCAGACAAACAGGATATGATCTTTGGCCAAAGGGGGACACACACAGTTGCCACTACTGAGAATAGAACCCCTACATATCTAGTTATTTTTACTACAGTGTTACACACTTATCAGACTCACCACAGAGTTTACATGAGTGCTTCCCATCTCAAGTAACTTCTAAGGTGAATGACAACAGCAGGCCTAGTAAAGTAGGGTGATGAGACAATTACAGGGTGGTACACAAATCAAAATGGTATAACACACACAGTACATTATTCCCTCCCCCACACACATACACTCACTTGCCAGTATTGGGATTAGAACTCCTGCCTATCCATTTACGTCTACTATAGTGTTTCACAGTTACTGCATGCAATACAAAGCTTACTGAGTTTTTGCATGGCCAACGCTGCTGATAACTGCACAGCTGAGGTAAAGTATAACAGGTGGCAGTAAGTCTGCCTTCCATTCCACCCTTATGCTAGTTCTTTCTGTCTTACACTTCAAATGGCATTATGGGTAGTCACCTCTCCAGGTTAATGTATCAATGTGTGGCACAGTTGGGAGCCATCAACAATACCCATTCATCACAGAAGTAGCCCCAGTACTTACTAGTTATGTTCACCCCTCCCACCATGATTGCAGGTCAGTTTTCTGTGCTGTCATCCATTAACCTGGTGCACTTGTCCATTCTGAGGCACTGTTGCAACTACCTCATGT